>NW_026646697.1:0-82047 GCF_949987535.1 Balaenoptera acutorostrata
ACCTCCCCGAACCCGTACCCTAAGCCGTACCCTAACCCTCACCCTAACCCTAACCCTAACCCTAAGCTACCCTTGACTGCTTCTGCCTCCAATAGATTTCCTAAGCACTAGTGTTTTAAGGAACAGGTTAAAAGAGAATCCTAATGTGATTTGTTGATAATGGGTGTGTTCCTTATTTTCTCCTAGTGTCTAAACTCTTCTCCATGGCTGGACCCCCCAAATAATATTCCTTTACGTGCTAAGGGGTATCTAGAGAGTGGGATAGGTTTAATAACTAACCTCACCCTATCGCGTACCCTAACCCTAACACCTACCCTAACACTAACGCGTACCCTAATCATAACCCTTACCCTAAACCGAGCCCCAACCCTAACACTAACCGTAACCCTAACCCTAACCCATACCCTACGCCCTACCGAACCCCTCCCCGAACCCGTACCCTAAGCCGTACCCTAACCCTCACCCTAACCCTAACCCTAACCCTAAGCTACCCTTGACGGCTTCTGCCTCCCATAGATTTCCTAAGCACTAGTGATTTAAGGAATAGGTTAAAAAGAGAATCCTAATGTGATTTCGTGATAATGGGTGTGTTTCCTTATCTTCTCCTAGTGTCTAAACTCTTCTCCATGGCTGGACCCCAAATAATATTCCTTTACGTGCTAAGGGGTATCTAGAGAGTGTGATAGGTTTAATAACTACCCTCACCCTAACGCGTACCCTAACCCTAACCGCTACCCTAACCCTAACGAGTACCCTAATCCTAACCGTACCCTAAACCGAGCCCTAACTCTAACACTAACCCTAAACCCTAACCCTAACACATACCCTACGCCCTACCCGAAACCCTCCCCGAACCCGTACCCTAAGCCATACCCTAACCCTCACCCTAACCCTAACCCTAACCCTAAGCTACCCTTGACTGCTTCTGCCTCCAATAGATTTCCTAAGCACTAGTGTTTTAAGGAACAGGTTAAAAAGAGAATCCTAATGTGATTTCTTGATAATGGGTGTGTTCCTTATCTTCTCCTAGTGTCTAAACCCTGCTCCATGACTGGACCCCCAAATAATATTCCTTTACGTGCTAAGGGGTATCTAGAGAGTGGGATAGGTTTAAAAACTACCCTCACCCTAAAGCGTACCCTAACCCTAACCGCTACCCTAACACTAACGCGTAACCTAATCCTAACCCGTACCCTAAACCGAGCCCTAACCCTAACACTAACCCTAACCCTAACTCTAACCCATACCCTACGCCCTACCCGAACCCCTCCCCGAACCCGTACCCTAAGCCATACCCTAACCCTCACCCTAACCCTAACCCTAACCCTAAGCTACCCTTGACTGCTTCTGCCTCCAATAGATTTCCTAAGCACTAGTGTTTTAAGGAACAGGTTAAAAAGAGAATCCTAATGTGATTTCTTGATAATGGGTGTGTTCCTTATCTTCTCCTAGTGTCTAAACCCTGCTCCATGACTGGACCCCCAAATAATATTCCTTTACGTGCTAAGGGGTATCTAGAGAGTGGGATAGGTTTAATAACTACCCTCACCCTAAAGCGTACCCTAACCCTAACCCCTACCCTAACACTAACGCGTACCCTAATCCTAACCCGTACCGTAAACCGAGCCCTAACCCTAACACTAACCCTAACCCTAACTCTAACCCATACCCTACGCCCCTACCCGAACCCCTCCCCGAACCCGTACCCTAAGCCGTACCCTAACCCTCACCCTAACCCTAACCCTAACCCTAAGCTACCTTGACGGCTTCTGCCTCCAATAGATTTCCTAAGCACTAGTGATTTAAGGAACAGGTTAAAAAGAGAATCCTAATGTGATTTCTTGATAATGGGTGTGTTCCTTATCTTCTCGTGTCTAAACTCTTCTCCATGGCTGGACCCCCAAATAATATTCCTTTTCGTGCTAAGGGGGTATCTAGAGAGTGGGATAGGTTTAATAACTTCCCTCACCCTAACGCGTATCCTAACCCTAACCCCTACCCTAACCCTAACGCATACCCTAATCCTAACCCGTACCCTAAACCGAGCCCTAACCCTAACACTAGCCCTAACCCTAACCCTAACCCATACCCTACGCCCTACCCGAACCCCTCACCCGAACCCGTACCCTAAGCCGTACCCTAACCCTCACCCTAACCCTAAGCTACACTTGACTGCTTCTGCCTCCAATAGATTTCCTAAGCACTAGTGTTTTAAGGAACAGTTTAAAAAGAGAATCATATTGTGATTTCTTGATAATGGGTGTGTTCCTTATCTTCTCCTCGTGTCTAAACTCTTCTCCATGGCTGGACCCCCAAATAATAGTCCTTTACGTGCTAAGGGGTATCTAGAGAGTGTGATAGGTTTAATAACTACCCCCACCCTAACGCGTACCCTAACCCTAACCCCTACCCTAACCCTAACGCGTACCCTAATCCTAACCCGTACCCTAAACCGAGCCCTAACCCTAACACTAACCCTATCCCTAACCCTAACCCATACCCTACGCCCTACCCGAACCCCCTCCCCGAACCCGTACCCTAAGCCATACCCTAACCCTCACCCTAACCCTAACCCTAACCCTAAGCTACCCTTGACTGCTTCTGCCTCCAATAGATTTCCTAAGCACTAGTGTTTTAAGGAACAGGTTAAAAAGAGAATCCTAATGTGATTTGTTGATAATGGGTGTGTTCCTTATCTTCTCCTAGTGTCTAAACTCTTCTCCATGGCTGGACCCCCAAATAATATTCCTTTACGTACTAAGGGGTATCTAGAGAGTGGGATAGGTTTAATAACTAACCTCACCCTATCGCGTACCCTAACCCTAACACCTACCCTAACACTAACGCGTACCCTAATCATAACCCGTACCCTAAACCGAGCCCCAACCCTAACACTAACCGTAACCCTAACCCTAACCCATACCCTACGCCCTACCCGAACCCCTCCCCGAACCCGTACCCTAAGCCGTACCCTAACCCTCACCCTAACCCTAACCCTAAGCTACCCTTGACGGCTTCTGCCTCCAATAGATTTCCTAAGCACTAGTGATTTAAGGAACAGGTTAAAAAGAGAATCCTAATGTGATTTCTTGATAATGGGTGTGTTCCTTATCTTCTCGTGTCTAAACTCTTCTCCATGGCTGGACCCCCAAATAATATTCCTTTTCGTGCTAAGGGGTATCTAGAGAGTGGGATAGGTTTAATAACTTCCCTCACCCTAACGCGTATCCTAACCCTAACCCCTACCCTAACCCTAACGCATACCCTAATCCTAACCCGTACCCTAAACCGAGCCCTAACCCTAACACTAGCCCTAACCCTAACCCTAACCCATACCCTACGCCCTACCCCGAACCCCTCCCCGAACCCGTACCCTAAGCCGTACCCTAACCCTCACCCTAACCCTAACCCTAACCCTAAGCTACCCTTGACTGCTTCTGCCTCCAATAGATTTCCTAAGCACTAGTGTTTTAAGGAACAGTTTAAAAAGAGAATCACATTGTGATTTCTTGATAATGGGTGTGTTCCTTATCTTCTCCTCGTGTCTAAACTCTTCTCCATGGCTGGACCCCCAAATAATAGTCCTTTACGTGCTAAGGGGTATCTAGAGAGTGTGATAGGTTTAATAACTACCCCCACCCTAACGCGTACCCTAACCCTAACCCCTACCCTAACCCTAACGCGTACCCTAATCCTAAACCGTACCCTAAACCGAGCCCTAACCCTAACACTAACCCTATCCCTAACCCTAACCCATACCCTACGCCCTACCCGAACCCCTCCCCGAACCCGTACCCTAAGCCATACCCTAACCCTCACCCTAACCCTAACCCTAACCCTAAGCTACCCTTGACTGCTTCTGCCTCCAATAGATTTCCTAAGCACTAGTGTTTTAAGGAACAGGTTAAAAAGAGAATCCTAATGTGATTTGTTGATAATGGGTGTGTTCCTTATCTTCTCCTAGTGTCTAAACTCTTCTCCATGGCTGGACCCCCAAATAATATTCCTTTACGTACTAAGGGGTATCTAGAGAGTGGGATAGGTTTAATAACTAACCTCACCCTATCGCGTACCCTAACCCTAACACCTACCCTAACACTAACGCGTACCCTAATCATAACCCGTACCCTAAACCGAGCCCCAACCCTAACACTAACCCTAACCCTAACCCTAACCCATACCCTACGCCCTAGCCGAACCCCTCCCCGAACCCGTACCCTAAGAAGTACCCTAACCCTCACCCTAACCCTAACCCTAACCCTAAGCTACCCTTGACGGCTTCTGCCTCCAATAGATTTCCTAAGCACTAGTGTTTTAAGGAACATGTTAAAAAGAGAATCCTAATGTGATTTCTTGATAATGGGTGTGTTCCTTATCTTCTCCTCGTGTCTAAACTCTTCTCCATGGCTGGACCCGAAAATAATATTCCTTTATGTGCTAAGGGGTATCTAGAGAGTGTGATAGGTTTAATAACTACCCTCACCCTAACGCGTACCCTAACCCTAACCCCTACCCTAACCCTAGCGCGTACCCTAATCCTAACCCATACCCTAAACCGAGCCCTAACCCTAACACTAACTCTAAACCTAACCCTAACCCATACCATACGCCCTACCCGAACACCTCCCTGAACCCGTACCCTAAACCGTACCCTAACCCTCACCCTAACCCTAACCCTAACCCTAAGCTACCCTTGAGGGCTTCTGCCTCCAATAGATTTCCTAAGCACTAGTGTTTTAAGGAACAGGTTAAAAAGAGAATCCTAATGTGATTTCTTGATAATGGGTGTGTTCCTTATCTTCTCGTGTCTAAACTCTTCTCCATGGCTGGACCCCCAAATAATATTCCTTTACGTGCTAAGGGGTATCTAGAGAGTGGGATAGGTTTAATAACTACCCTCACCCTAACGCGTACCCTAACCCTAACCCCTACCCGAACCCTAACGTGTACCCTAATCCTAACCCGTACCCTAAACCGAGCCCTAACCCTAACACTAGCCCTAACCCTAACCCTAAACCATACCCTACGCCCTACCCGAACCCCTCCCCGAACCCGTAACCTAAGCCGTACCCTAACCCTCACCCTAACCCTAACCCTAACCCTAATCTACCCTTGACTGCTTCTGCCTCCAAGAGATTTCCTAAGCACTAGTGTTTTAAGGAACAGGTTAAAAAGAGAATCCTAATGTGATTTCGAGATAATGGGTGTGTTCCTTATCTTCTCCTAGTGTCTAAACTCTTCTCCATGGCTGGACCCCCAAATAATATTCCTTTACGTGCTAAGGGGTATCTAGAGAGTGTGATAGGTTTAATAACTACCCTCACCCTAACGCATACCCTAACCCTAACCGCTACCCTAACACTAACGAGTACCCTAATCCTAACCCGTACCCTAAACCGAGCCCTAACTCTAACACTAACGCTAACCCTAACCCATACCCTGCGCCCTACCCGAAACCCTGCCCGAACCCGTACCCTAAGCCGTACCCTAACCCTCACCCTAACCCTAACCCTAACCCTAAGCTACCCTTGACTGCTTCTGCCTCCAATAGATTTCCTAACCACTAGTGTTTTAAGGAACAGTTTAAAAAGAGAATCATATTGTGATTTCATGATAATGGGTGTGTTCCTTATCTTCTCCTAATGTCTAAACCCTTCTCCATGGCTGGACCCCCAAATAATATTCCTTTACGTGCTAAGGGGTATCTAGAGAGTGTGATAGGTTTAATAACTACCCCCACCCTAACGCGTACCCTATCCCTAACCCCTACCCTAACCCTAACACGTACCCTAATCCTAACCCATACCCTAAACCGAGCCCTAACCCTAACACTAACCCTAACCCTAACCCTAACCCATACCCTACGCCCTACCCGAACCCCTCCCCGAACCCGTACCCTAAGCCATACCCTAAACCTCACCCTAACCCTAACCCTAACCCTAAGCTACCCTTGACTGCTTCTGCCTCCAATAGATTTCCTAAGCACTAGTGTTTTAAGGAACAGGTTAAAAAGAGAATCCTAATGTGATTTTGTGATAATGGGTGTGTTCCTTATCTTCTCCTAGTGTCTAAACTCTTCTCCATGGCTGGACCCCCAATAATATTCCTGTACGTGCTAAGGGGTATCTAGAGAGTGGGATAGGTTTAATAACTACCCTCACCCTAACGCGTACACTAACCCTAACCCCTACCCTAACCCTAACGCGTACCCTACTCCTAACCTGTACCCTAAACCGAGCCCTAACCCTAACACTAGCCCTAACCCTAACCCTAACCCATACCCTACGCCCTACCCGAACCCCTCCCCGAACCCGTACCCTAAGCCGTACCCTAACCTTCACCCTAACCCTAACCCTAACCCTAAGCTATCCTTGACGGCTTGTGCCTCCAATAGATTTCCTAAGCACTAGTGTTTTAAGGAACATGTTAAAAAGAGAATCCTAATGTGATTTCTTGATAATGGGTGTGTTCCTTATCTTCTCCTCGTGTCTAAACTCTTCTCCATGGCTGGACCCCCAAATAATATTCCTTTACGTGCTAAGGGGTATCTAGAGAGTGGGATAGGTTTAATAACTACCCTCACCCTGACGCGTACCCTAACCATAACCCCTACCCTAACACTAACGCGTACCCTAATCCTAACCCGTACCCTAAACCGAGCCCTAACCCTAACACTAAACCTAACCCTAAACCATACCCTACGCCCTACCCGAACGCCTCCGGGAACCCGTACCCTAAGCCGTACCCTAACCCTCACCCTCACCCTTACCCTAACCCTAAGCTACCCTTGACTGCTTCTGCCTCCAATAGATTTCCTAAGCACTAGTGTTTTAAGGAACAAGTTAAAAAGAGAATCCTAATGTGATTTCTTGATAATGGGTGTGTTCCTTATCTTCTCCTAGTGTCTAAGCTCTTCTCCATGGCTGGACCCCCAAATAATATTCCTTTACGTGCTAAGGGGTATCTAGACAGTGGGATAGGTTTAATAACTACTCTCACCCTAAAGCGTACCCTAACCCTAACCCGTACCCTAACCCTAACGCGTACCCTAATCCTAACCTGTACCCTAAACCGAGCCCTAACCCTAACCCTAACCCTAACCCTAACCCTAACCCATACCCTACGCCCTACCCAACCCCTCCCCGAACCCGTACCGTAAGCCGTACCCTAACCCTCACCCTAACTCTAACTCTAACCCTAAGCTACCCTTGATTGCTTCTGCCTCCAATAGATTTCCTAAGCACTAGTGTTTTAAGGAACAGTTTAAAAAGAGAATCCTAATGTGATTTCTTGATAATGGGTGTGTTCCTTATCTTATCCTAGTGTCTAAACTCTTCTCCATGGCTCGACCCCCAAATAATATTCCTTTACGTGCTCAGGGGTATCTAGAGAGTGGGATAGGTTTAATAACTACACTCACCCTAGTGCGTACCATAACCCTAACCCCTACCCTAACACTAACGCGTACCCTAATCCTAACCCGTACCCTAAACCGAGCCCGAACCCTAACACTAACCCTAACCCTAACCCTAACCCATACCCTACGCCCTACCCGAACCCCAACCCGAAACCCGTACCCTAAGCCATACCCTAACCCTCACCCTAACCCTAACCCTAACCCTAAGCTACCCTTGACTGCTTCTGCCTCCAATAGATTTCCTAAGCACTAGTGTTTTAAGGAACAGGTTAAAAAGAGAATCCTAATGTGATTTCCTGATAATGGGTGTGTTCCTTATCTTCTCCTAGTGTCTAAACACTTCTCCATGGCTGGACCCCCAAATACTATTCCTTTACGTGCTAGGTGGTATCTAGAGCGTGTGAAAGGTTTAATAACTACCCTCACCCTAACGCGTACCCTAACCCTAACACCTACCCTAACCCTAACGCGTACCCTAATCCTAACCCGTACCCTAAACCGAGCCCTAACCCTAACACTAACCCTAACCTTAACCCTAACCCATACCCTACACCCTACCCGAACCCCTCCCCGAACCCGTACCCTAAGCCGTACCCTAACCCTAACCCTAACCCTAAGCTACCCTTGACTGCTTCTGCCTCCAATAGATTTCCTAAGCACTAGTGTTTTAAGGAACAGGTTAAAAAGAGAATCCTAATGTGATTTCTTGATAATGGGTGTGTTCCTTATCTTCTCCTAGTGTCTAAACTCTTCTCCATGGCTGGACCCCCAAATAATATTCCTTTACGTGCTAAGGGGTATCTAGAGACTGGGATAGGTTTAATAAGTAACCTCACCCTATCGCGTACCCTAACCCTAACCCCTACCCTAACACTAACGCGTACCCTAATCCTAACCCGTACCCTAAACCGAGCCCTAACCCTAACACTAACCCTAACCCTAACCCTAACCCATACCCTACGCCCTACCCGAACCCCTCCCCGAACCCGTACCCTAAGCCGTACCCTAACCCTCACCCTAACCCTAACCCTAACCCTAAGCTACCCATGACTGCTTCTGCCTCCAATAGATTTCCTAAGCAATAGTGTTTTAAGGAACAGTTTAAAAAGAGAATCCTAATGTGAGTTCGTGATAATGGGTGTGTTCCTTATCTTCTCCTAGTGTTTAAACTCTTCTCCATGGCTGGACCCACAAATAATATTCCTTTACGTGCTAAGTGGTATCTAAAGAGTGTGATAGGTTTAATAACTAACCTCACCCTATCGCGTACCCTAACGCTAACCCCTACCCTAACACTAACGCGTACCCTAATCCTAACCCGTACCCTAAACCGAGCCCTAACCCTAACACTAACCCTAACCCTAACCCTAAAACATACCCTACGCCCTACCCGAACCCCTCCCCGAACCCGTACCCTAATCCGTACCCTAACCCTCACCCTCACCCTAACCCTAACCCTAAGCTACCCTTGACTGCTTCTGCCTCCAATAGAATTCCTAAGCACTAGTGTTTTAAGGAACAGGTTAAAAAGAGAATCCTAATGTGATTTCTTGATAATGGGTGTGTTCCTTATCTTCTCCTAGTGTCTAAACTCTTCTCCATAGCTGGACCCCCAAATAATATTCCTTTACGTGCTAAGGGGTATCTAGAGAGTGGGATAGGTTTAATAACTACCCTCACCCTAACGCGTACCCTAACCCTAACCCCTACCCTAACCCTAACGCGTACCCTAATCCTAACCCGTACCCTAAACCGAGCCCTCACCCTAACACTAGCGCTAACCCTAACCCTAACCCATACCCTACGCCCTACCCGAACGCCTCCCCGAACCCGTACCCTAAGCCGTACCCTAACCCTCCCCCTCACCCTTACCCTAACCCTAAGCTACCCTTGACTGCTTCTGCCTCCAATAGATTTCCTAAGCACTAGTGTTTTAAGGAACAAGTTAAAAAGAGAATCCTAATGTGATTTCTTGATAATGGGTGTGTTCCTTATCTTCTCCTAGTGTCTAAACTCTTCTCCATAGCTGGACCCCCAAATAATATTCCTTTACGTGCTAAGGGGTATCTAGAGAGTGGGATAGGTTTAATAACTACCCTCACCCTAACGCGTACCCTAACCCTAACCCCTACCCTAACCCTAACGCGTACCCTAATCCTAACCCGTACCCTAAACCGAGCCCTAACCCTAACACTAACCCTAACCCTAACCCATACCCTACACCCTCCCCGAACCCCTCCCCGAACCCGTACCCTAAGCCGTACCCTAACCCTAACCCTAACCCTAAGCTACCCTTGACTGCTTCTGCCTCCAATAGATTTCCTAAGCACTAGTGTTTTAAGGAACAGGTTAAAAAGATAATCCTAATGTGATTTCTTGATAATGGGTGTGTTCCTTATCTTCTCCTCGTGTCTAAACTCTTCTCCATGGCTGGACCCCCAAATAATATTCCTTTACGTGCTCAGGGGTATCTAGAGAGTGGGATAGGTTTAATAACAACCCTCACCCTAACGCGTACCCTAACCCTAAACCCTACCCTAACCCTAACGCGTACCCTAATCCTAACCCGTACCCTAAACCGAGCCCTAACCCTAACACTAACCCTAACCCTAACCCTAACCCATAACCTACGCCCTACCCGAACCCCTCCCCGAACCCGTACCCTAAGCCATACCCTAATCCTCACCCTAACCCTAACCCTAACCCTAAGCTACCCTTGACTGCTTCTGCCTCCAATAGATTTCCTAAGCACTAGTGTTTTAAGGAACAGGTTAAAAAGAGAATCCTAATGTGATTTCGTGATAATGGGTGTGTTCCTTATCTTCTCCTAGTGTCTAAATTCTTCTCCATGGCTGGACCCACAAATAATATTCCTTTACGTGCTAAGGGGTATCTAAAGAGTGTGATAGGTTTAATAACTAACCTCACCCTATCGCGTACCCTAACCCTAACCCCTACCCTAACACTAACGCGTACCCTAATCCTAACACGTACCCTAAACCGAGCCCTAACCCTAACACTAACCCTAACCCTAACCCTAAACCATACCCTACGCCCTACCCGAACCCCTCCCCGAACCCGTACCCTAAGCCGTACCCTAACCCTAACCCTAACCCTAAGCTACCCTTGACTGCTTCTGCCTCCAATAGATTTCCTAAGCACTAGTGTTTTAAGGAACAGGTTAAAAAGAGAATCCTAATGTGATTTCTTGATAATGGGTGTGTTCCTTATCTTCTCCTCGTGTCTAAACTTTTCTCCATGGCTGGACCCCCAAATAATATTCCTTTACGTGCTCAGGGGTATCTAGAGAGTGGGATAGGTTTAATAACAACCCTCACCCTAACGCGTACCCTAACCCTAAACCCTACCCTAACCCTAACGCGTACCTTAATCCTAAACCGTACCCTAAACCGAGCCCTAACCCTAACACTAACCCTAACCCTAACCCTAACCCATACCCTACGCCCTACCCGAACCCCTCCCCGAACCCGTACCCTAAGCCATACCCTAACCCTCATCCTAACCCTAAACCTAACCCTAAGCTACCCTTGACTGCTTCTGCCTCCAATAGATTTCCTAAGCACTAGTGTTTTAAGGAACAGGTTAAAAAGAGAATCCTAATGTGATTTCTTTATAATGGGTGTGTTCCTTATTTTCTCCTAGTGTTTAAACTCTACTCCATGGCTGGACCTCCAAATAATATTCCTTTACGTGCTAAGGGGTATCTAGAGAGTGGGATAGGTTTAATAAGTAACCTCACCCTATCGCATACCCTAACCCTAACCCCTACCCTAACCCTAACGCGTACCCTAATCCTAACCCGTACCCTAAACCGAGCCCTAACCCTAACACTAACCCTAACCCTAACCCTAACCCATACCCTACGCCCTACCCGAACCCCTCCCCGAACCCGTACCCTAAGCCGTACCCTAACCCTAACCCTATCCCTAAGCTACCCTTGACTGCTTCTGCCTCCAATAGATTTCCTAAGCACTAGTGTTTTAAGGAACAGGTTAAAAAGAGAATCCTAATGTGATTTCTTGATAATGGGTGTGTAACTTATCTTCTCCTAGTGTCTAAACTCTTCTCCATGGCTGGACCCCCAAATAATATTCCTTTACGTGCTAAGGGGTATCTAGAGAGTGGGATAGGTTTAATAACTAACCTCACCCTATCGCGTACCCTAACCCTAACCCCTACCCTAACACTAACGCGTACCCTAATCCTAACCCGTACCCTAAACCGAGCCCTAACCCTAACACTAACCCTAACCCTAACCCTAAACCATACCCTACGCCCTACCCGAACCCCTCCCCGAACCCGTACCCTAAGCCGTACCCTAACCCTCACCCTCACCCTAACCCTAACCCTAAGCTACCCTTGACTGCTTCTGCCTCCAATAGAATTCCTAAGCACTAGTGTTTTAAGGAACAGGTTAAAAAGAGAATCCTAATGTGATTTCTTGATAATGGGTGTGTTCCTTATCTTCTCCTAGTGTCTAAACTCTTCTCCATGGCTGGACCCCCAAATAATATTCCTTTACGTGCTAAGGGGTATCTAGAGAGTGGGATAGGTTTAATAACTACCCTCACCCTAACGCGTACCCTAACCCTAACCCCTACCCTAACCCTAACGCGTACCCTAATCGTAACCCGTACCCTAAACCGAGCCCTAACCCTAACACTAGCGCTAACCCTAACCCTAACCCATACCCTACGCCCTACCCGAACGCCTCCCCGAACCCGTACCCTAAGCCGTACCCTAACCCTCCCCCTCACCCTTACCCTAACCCTAAGCTACCCTTGACTGCTTCTGCCTCCAATAGATTTCCTAAGCACTAGTGTTTTAAGGAACAAGTTAAAAAGAGAATCCTAATGTGATTTCTTGATAATGGGTGTGTTCCTTATCTTCTCCTAGTGTCTAAGCTCTTCTCCATGGCTGGACCCCCAAATAATATTACTTTACGTGCTAAGGGGTATCTAGAGAGTGGGATAGGTTTAATAACTACTCTCACCCTAAAGCGTACCCTAACCCTAACCCCTACCCTAACCCTAACGCGTACCCTAATCCTAACCCGTACCCTAAACCGAGCCCTAACCCTAACACTAGCGCTAACCCTAACCCTAACCCATACCCTACGCCCTACCCTAACCCCTCCCCGAACCCGTACCGTATGCCGTACCCTAACCCTCACCCTAACTCTAACTCTAACCCTAAGCTACCCTTGATTGCTTCTGCCTCCAATAGATTTCCTAAGCACTAGTGTTTTAAGGAACAGGTTAAAAAGAGAATCCTAATGTGATTTCTTGATAATGGGTGTGTTCCTTATCTTCTCCTAGTGTCTAAACTCTTCTCCATGGCTGGACCCCCAAATAATATTCCTTTAAGTGCTCAGGGGTATCTAGAGAGTGGGATAGGTTTAATAACTACCCTCACCCTAGTGCGTAACATAACCCTAACCCCTACCCTAACACTAACGCGTACCCTAATCCTAACCCGTACCCTAAACAGAGCCCGAACCCTAACAGTAACCCTAACCCTAACCCTAACCCATACCCTACGCCCAACCCGAACCCCTCCCCGAACCCGTACCCTAAGCCGTACCCTAACCCTAACCCTAACACTAAGCTACCCTTGACTGCTTCTGCCTCCAATAGATTTCCTAAGCACTAGTGTTTTAAGGAACAGGTTAAAAAGAGAATCCTAATGTGATTTCTTGATAATGGGTGTGTTCCTTATTTTCTCCTAGTGTCTAAACTCTTCTCCATGGCTGGACCCCCAAATAATATTCCTTTACGTGCTAAGGGGTATCTAGAGAGTGGGATAGGTTTAATAAGTAACCTCACCCTATCGCATACCCTAACCCTAACCCCTACCCTAACCCTAACGCGTACGCTAATCCTAACCCGTACCCTAAACCGAGCCCTAACCCTAACACTAACCCTAACCCTAACCCTAATCCATACCCTACGCCCTACCCTAACCCCTCCCCGAACCCGTACCGTATGCCGTACCCTAACCCTCACCCTAACTCTAACTCTAACCCTAAGCTACCCTTGATTGCTTCTGCCTCCAATAGATTTCCTAAGCACTAGTGTTTTAAGGAACAGGTTAAAAAGAGAATCCTAATGTGATTTCTTGATAATGGGTGTGTTCCTTATCTTCTCCTAGTGTCTAAACTCTTCTCCATGGCTGGACCCCCAAATAATATTCCTTTACGTGCTCAGGGGTATCTAGAGAGTGGGATAGGTTTAATAACTACCCTCACCCTAGTGCGTACCATAACCCTAACCCCTACCCTAACACTAACGCGTACCCTAATCCTAACCCGTACCCTAAACAGAGCCCGAACCCTAACACTAACCCTAACCCTAACCCTAACCCATACCCTACGCCCAACCCGAACCCCTCCCCGAACCCGTACCCTAAGCCGTACCCTAACCCTAACCCTAACACTAAGCTACCCTTGACTGCTTCTGCCTCCAATAGATTTCCTAAGCACTAGTGTTTTAAGGAACAGGTTAAAAAGAGAATCCTAATGTGATTTCTTGATAATGGGTGTGTTCCTTATTTTCTCCTAGTGTCTAAACTCTTCTCCATGGCTGGACCCCCAAATAATATTCCTTTACGTGCTAAGGGGTATCTAGAGAGTGGGATAGGTTTAATAAGTAACCTCACCCTATCGCATACCCTAACCCTAACCCCTACCCTAACCCTAACGCGTACCCTAATCCTAACCCGTACCCTAAACCGAGCCCTAACCCTAACACTAACCCTAACCCTAACCCTAAACCATACCCTACGCCCTACCCGAACCCCTCCCCGAACCCGTACCCTAAGCCGTACCCTAACCCTAACCCTAACCCTAAGCTACCCTTGACTGCTTCTGCCTCCAATAGATTTCCTAAGCACTAGTGTTTTAAGGAACAGGTTAAAAAGAGAATCCTAATGTGATTTCTTGATAATGGGTGTGTTCCTTATCTTCTCCTCGTGTCTAAACTCTTCTCCATGGCTGGACCCCCAAATAATATTCCTTTACGTGCTCAGGAGTATCTAGAGAGTGGGATAGGTTTAATAACAACCCTCACCCTAACGCGTACCCTAACCCTAAACCCTACCCTAACCCTAACGCGTACCCTAATCCTAACCCGTACCCTAAACCGAGCCCTAACCCTAACACTAACCCTAACCCTAACCCTAACCCATACCCTACGCCCTACCCGAACCCCTCCCCGAACCCGTACCCTAAGCCATACCCTAACCCTCACCCTAACCCTAAACCTAACCCTAAGCTACCCTTGACTGCTTCTGCCTCCAATAGATTTCCTAAGCACTAGTGTTTTAAGGAACAGGTTAAAAAGAGAATCCTAATGTGATTTCTTGATAATGGGTGTGTTCCTTATTTTCTCCTAGTGTCTAAACTCTTCTCCATGGCTGGACCCCCAAATAATATTCCTTTACGTGCTAAGGGGTATCTAGAGAGTGGGATAGGTTTAATAAGTAACCTCACCCTATCGCATACCCTAACCCTAACCCCTACCCTAACCCTAACGCGTACCCTAATCCTAACCCGTACCATAAACCGAGCCCTAACCCTAACACTAACCCTAACCCTAACCCTAACCCATACCCTACGCCCTACCCGAACCCCTCCCCGAACACGTACCCTAAGCCGTACCCTAACCCTAACCCTATCCCTAAGCTACCCTTGACTGCTTCTGCCTCCAATAGTTTTCCTAAGCACTAGTGTTTTAAGGAACAGGTTAAAAAGAGAATCCTAATGTGATTTCTTGATAATGGGTGTGTTCCTTATCTTCTCCTAGTGTCTAAACTCTTCTCCATGGCTGGACCCCCAAATAATATTCCTTTACGTGCTAAGGGGTATCTAGAGAGTGGGATAGGTTTAATAACTAACCTCACCCTATCGCGTACCCTAACCCTAACCCCTACCCTAACACTAACGCGTACCCTAATCCTAACCCGTACCCTAAACCGAGCCCTAACCCTAACACTAACCCTAACCCTAACCCTAAACCATACCCTACGCCCTACCCGAACCCCTCCCCGAACCCGTACCCTAAGCCGTACCCTAACCCTCACCCTCACCCTAACCCTAACCTTAAGCTACCCTTGACTGCTTCTGCCTCCAACAGAATTCCTAAGCACTAGTGTTTTAAGGAACAGGTTAAAAAGAGAATCCTAATGTGATTTCTTGATAATGGGTGTGTTCCTTATCTTCTCCTAGTGTCTAAACTCTTCTCCATGGCTGGACCCCCAAATAATATTCCTTTACGTGCTCAGGGGTATCTAGAGAGTGGGATAGGTTTAATAACTACCCTCACCCTAGTGCGTACCATAACCCTAACCCCTACCCTAACACTAACGCGTACCCTAATCCTAACCCGTACCCTAAACAGAGCCCGAACCCTAACACTAAACCTAACCCTAACCCTAACCCATACCCTACGCCCAACCCGAACCCCTCCCCGAACCCGTACCCTAAGCCATACCCTAACCCTAACACTAACACTAAGCTACCCTTGACTGCTTCTGCCTCCAATAGATTTCCTAAGCACTAGTGTTTTAAGGAACAGGTTAAAAAGAGAATCCTAATGTGATTTCTTGATAATGGGTGTGTTCCTTATTTTCTCCTAGTGTCTAAACTCTTCTCCATGGCTGGACCCCCAAATAATATTCCTTTACGTGCTAAGGGGTATCTAGAGAGTGGGATAGGTTTAATAAGTAACCTCACCCTATCGCATACCCTAACCCTAACCCCTACCCTAACCCTAACGCGTACCCTAATCCTAACCCGTACCCTAAACCGAGCCCTAACCCTAACACTAACCCTAACCCTAACCCTAACCCATACCCTACGCCCTACCCGAACCCCTCCCCGAACACGTACCCTAAGCCGTACCCTAACCCTAACCCTATCCCTAAGCTACCCTTGACTGCTTCTGCCTCCAATAGATTTCCTAAGCACTAGTGTTTTAAGGAACAGGTTAAAAAGAGAATCCTAATGTGATTTCTTGATAATGGGTGTGTTCCTTATCTTCTCCTAGTGTCTAAACTCTTCTCCATGGCTGGACCCCCAAATAATATTCCTTTACGTTCTAAGGGGTATCTAGAGAGTGGGATAGGTTTAATAACTAACCTCACCCTATCGCGTACCCTAACCCTAACCCCTACCCTAACACTAACGCGTACCATAATCCTAACCCGTACCCTAAACCGAGCCCTAACCCTAACACTAACCCTAACCCTAACCCAAAACCATACCCTACGCCCTACCCGAACCCCTCCCCGAACCCGTACCCTAAGCCGTACCCTAACCCTCACCCTCACCCTAACCCTAACCTTAAGCTACCCTTGACTGCTTCTGCCTCCAATAGAATTCCTAAGCACTAGTGTTTTAAGGAACAGGTTAAAAAGAGAATCCTAATGTGATTTCTTGATAATGGGTGTGTTCCTTATTTTCTCCTAGTGTCTAAACTCTTCTCCATGGCTGGACCCCCAAATAATATTCCTTTACGTGCTCAGGGTTATCTAGAGAGTGGGATAGGTTTAATAACTACCCTCACCCTAGTGCGTACCATAACCCTAACCCCTACCCTAACACTAACGCGTACACTAATCCTAACCCGTACCCTAAACCGAGCCCGAACCCTAACACTAACCCTAACCCTAACCCTAACCCATACCCTACGCCCTACCCGAACCCCTCCCCGAAACCCGTACCCTAAGCCATACCCTAACCCTCACCCTAACCCTAACCCTAACCCTAAGCTACCCTTGACTGCTTCTGCCTCCAATAGATTTCCTAAGCACTAGTGTTTTAAGGAACAGGTTAAAAAGAGAATCCTAATGTGATTTCGTGATAATGGGTGTGTTCCTTATCTTCTCCTAGTGTCTAAACACTTCTCCATGGCTGGACCCCCAAATAATATTCCTTTACGTGCTAGGGGGTATCTAGAGCGTGTGATAGGTTTAATAACTACCCTCACCCTAACGCGTACCCTAACCCTAACACCTACCCTAACCCTAACGCGTACCCTAATCCTAACCCGTACCCTAAACCGAGCCCTAACCCTAACACTAACCCTAACCCAAACCCTAACCCATACCCTACACCCTACCCGAACCCCTCCCCGAACCCGTACCCTAAGCCGTACCCTAACCCTAACCCTAACCCTAAGCTACCCTTGACTGCTTCTGCCTCCAATAGATTTCCTAAGCACTAGTGTTTTAAGGAACAGGTTAAAAAGAGAATCCTAATGTGATTTCTTGATAATGGGTGTGTTCCTTATCTTCTCCTCGTGTCTAAACTCTTCTCCATGGCTGGACCCCCAAATAATATTCCTTTACGTGCTCAGGGGTATCTAGAGAGTGGGATAGGTTTAATAACAACCCTCACCCTAACGCGTACACTAACCCTAAACCCTACCCTAACCCTAACGCCTACCCTAATCCTAACCCGTACCCTAAACCGAGCCCTAACCCTAACACTAACCCTAACCCTAACCCTAACCCATACCCTACGCCCTACCCGAACCCCTCCCCGAACCCGTACCCTAAGCCATACCCTAACCCTCACCCTAACCCTAAACCTAACCCTAAGCTACCCTTGACTGCTTCTGCCTCCAATAGATTTCCTAAGCACTAGTGTTTTAAGGAACAGGTTAAAAAGAGAATCCTAATGTGATTTCTTGATAATGGGTGTGTTCCTTATCTTCTCCTAGTGTCTAAACTCTTCTCCATGGCTGGACCCCCAAATAATATTCCTTTACGTGCTCAGGGGTATCTAGAGAGTGGGATAGGTTTAATAACTACCCTCACCCTAGTGCGTACCATAACCCTAACCCCTACCCTAACACTAACGCGTACCCTAATCCTAACCCGTACCCTAAACCGAGCCCGAACCCTAACACTAACCCTAACCCTAACCCTAACCCATACCCTACGCCCTACCCGAACCCCTCCCCGTAACCCGTACCCTAAGCCATACCCTAACACTCACCCTAACCCTAACCCTAACCCTAAGCTACCCTTGACTGCTTCTGCCTCCAATAGATTTCCTAAGCACTAGTGTTTTAAGGAACAGGTTAAAAAGAGAATCCTAATGTGATTTCTTGATAATGGGTGTGTTCCTTATTTTCTCCTAGTGTCTAAACTCTTCTCCATGGCTGGACCCCCAAATAATATTCCTTTACGTGCTAAGGGGTATCTAGAGAGTGGGATAGGTTTAATAAGTAACCTCACCCTATCGCATAACCTAACCCTAACCCCTACCCTAACCCTAACGCGTACCCTAATCCTAACCCGTACCCTAAACCGAGCCCTAACCCTAACACTAACCCTAACCCTATCCCTATCCCATACCCTACGCCCTACCCGAACCCCTCCCCGAACCCGTACCCTAAGCCGTACCCTAACCCTCACCCTAACCCTAACCCTAACCCTAAGCTACCCTTGACTGCTTCTGCCTCAAATAGATTTCCTAAGCAATAGTGTTTTAAGGAACAGGTTAAAAAGAGAATCCTAATGTGATTTCGTGATAATGGGTGTGTTCCTGATCTTCTCCTAGTGTCTAAACTCTTCTCCATGGCTGGACCCCCAAATAATATTCCTTTACGTGCTAAGGGGTATCTAAAGAGTGTGATAGGTTTAATAACTAACCTCACCCTATCGCGTACCCTAACCCTAACCCCTACCCTAACACTAACGCGTACCCTAATCCTAACCCGTACCCTAAACCGAGCCCTAACCCTAACACTAACCCTAACCCTAACCCTAAACCATACCCTACGCCCTACCCGAACCCCTCCCCGAACCCGTACCCTAAGCCGTACCCTAACCCTAACCCTAACCCTAAGCTACCCTTGACTGCTTCTGCCTCCAATAGATTTCCTAAGCACTAGTGTTTTAAGGAACAGGTTAAAAAGAGAATCCTAATGTGATTTCTTGATAATGGGTGTGTTCCTTATCTTCTCCTCGTGTCTAAACTCTTCTCCATGGCTGGACCCCCAAATAATATTCCTTTACGTGCTCAGGGGTATCTAGAGAGTGGGATAGGTTTAATAACAACCCTCACCCTAACGCGTACCCTAACCCTAAACCCTACCCTAACCCTAACGCGTACCCTAATCCTAACCCGTACCCTAAACCGAGCCCTAACCCTAACACTAACCCTAACCCTAACCCTAACCCATACCCTACGCCCTACCCGAACCCCTCCCCGAACCCGTACGCTAAGCCATACCCTAACCCTCACCCTAACCCTAAACCTAACCCTAAGCTACCCTTGACTGCTTCTGCCTCCAATAGATTTCCTAAGCACTAGTGTTTTAAGGAACAGGTTAAAAAGAGAATCCTAATGTGATTTCTTGATAATGGGTGTGTTCCTTATTTTCTCCTAGTGTCTAAACTCTTCTCCTTGGCTGGACCTCCAAATAATATTCCTTTACGTGCTAAGGGGTATCTAGAGAGTGGGATAGGTTTAATAAGTAACCTCACCCTATCGCATACCCTAACCCTAAACCCTACCCTAACCCTAACGCGTACCCTAATCCTAACCCGTACCCTAAACCGAGCCCTAACCCTAACACTAACCCTAACCCTAACCCTAACCCATACCCTACGCCCTACCCGAACCCCTCCCCGAACCCGTACCCTAAGCCGTACCCTAACCCTAACCCTATCCCTAAGCTACCCTTGACTGCTTCTGCCTCCAATAGATTTCCTAAGCACTAGTGTTTTAAGGAACAGGTTAAAAAGAGAATCCTAATGTGATTTCTTGATAATGGGTGTGTTCCTTATCTTCTCCTAGTGTCTAAACTCTTCTCCATGGCTGGACCCCCAAATAATATTCCTTTACGTGCTAAGGGGTATCTAGAGAGTGGGATAGGTTTAATAACTAACCTCACCCTATCGCGTACCCTAACCCTAACCCCTACCCTAACACTAACGCGTACCCTAATCCTAACCCGTACCCTAAACCGAGCCCTAACCCTAACACTAACCCTAACCCTAACCCTAAACCATACCCTACGCCCTCCCCGAACCCGTAACCTAAGCCGTACCCTAACCCTCACCCTCACCCTAACCCTAACCCTAAGCTACCCTTGACTGCTTCTGCCTCCAATAGAATTCCTAAGCACTAGTGTTTTAAGGAACAGGTTAAAAAGAGAATCCTAATGTGATTTCTTGATAATGGGTGTGTTCCTTATTTTCTCCTAGTGTCTAAACTCTTCTCCATGGCTGGACCCCCAAATAATATTCCTTTACGTGCTAAGGGGTATCTAGAGAGTGGGATAGGTTTAATAAGTAACCTCACCCTATCGCATACCCTAACCCTAACCCCTACCCTAACCCTAACTCGTACCCTAATCCTAACCCGTACCCTAAACCGAGCCCTAACCCTAACACTAACCCTAACCCTATCCCTATCCCATACCCTACGCCCTACCCGAACCCCTCCCCGAACCCGTACCCTAAGCCGTACCCTAACCCTCACCCTAACCCTAACCCTAACCCTAAGCTACCCTTGACTGCTTCTGCCTCCAATAGATTTCCTAAGCAATAGTGTTTTAAGGAACAGGTTAAAAAGAGAATCCTAATGTGATTTCGTGATAATGGGTGTGTTCCTTATCTTCTCCTAGTGTCTAAACTCTTCTCCATGGCTGGACCCACAAATAATATTCCTTTACGTGCTAAGGGGTATCTAAAGAGTGTGATAGGTTTAATAACTAACCTCACCCTATCGCGTACCCTAACCCTAACCCCTACCCTAACACTAACGCGTACCCTAATCCTAACCCATACCCTAAACCGAGCCCTAACCCTAACACTAACCCTAACCCTAACCCTAAACCATACCCTACGCCCTACCCGAACCCCTCCCCGAACCCGTACCCTAAGCCGTACCCTAACCCTAACCCTAACCCTAAGCTACCCTTGACTGCCTCTGCCTCCAATAGATTTCCTAAGCACTAGTGTTTTAAGGAACAGGTTAAAAAGAGAATCCTAATGTGATTTCTTGATAATGGGTGTGTTCCTTATCTTCTCCTCGTGTCTAAACTCTTCTCCATGGCTGGACCCCCAAATAATATTCCTTTACGTGCTCAGGGGTATCTAGAGAGTGGGATAGGTTTAATAACAACCCTCACCCTAACGCGTACCCTAACCCTAAACCCTACCCTAACCCTAACGCGTACCCTAATCCTAACCCGTACCCTAAACCGAGCCCTAACCCTAACACTAACCCTAACCCTAACCCTAACCCATACCCTACGCCCTACCCGAACCCCTCCCCGAACCCGTACCCTAAGCCATACCCTAACCCTCACCCTAACCCTAAACCTAACCCTAAGCTACCCTTGACTGCTTCTGCCTCCAATAGATTTCCTAAGCACTAGTGTTTTAAGGAACAGGTTAAAAAGAGAATCCTAATGTGATTTCTTGATAATGGGTGTGTTCCTTATCTTCTCCTAGTGTCTAAACTCTTCTCCATGGCTGGACCCCCAAATAATATTCCTTTACGTGCTAAGGGGTATCTAGAGACTGGGATAGGTTTAATAACTAACCTCACCCTATCGCGTACCCTAACCCTAACCCCTACCCTAACACTAACGCGTACCCTAATCCTAACCCGTACCCTAAACCGAGCCCTAACCCTAACACTAACCCTAACCCTAACCCTAAACCATACCCTACGCCCTCCCCGAACCCGTACCCTAAGCCGTACCCTAACCCTCACCCTCACCCTAACCCTAACCCTAAGCTACCCTTGACTGCTTCTGCCTCCAATAGAATTCCTAAGCACTAGTGTTTTAAGGAACAGGTTAAAAAGAGAATCCTAATGTGATTTCTTGATAATGGGTGTGTTCCTTATCTTCTCCTAGTGTCTAAACTCTTCTCCATGGCTGGACCCCCAAATAATATTCCTTTACGTGCTAAGGGGTATCTAGAGAGTGGGATAGGTTTAATAACTACCCTCACTCTAACGCGTACCCTAACCCTAACCCCTACCCTAACCCTAACGCATACCCTAATCCTAACCCGTACCCTAAACCGAGCCCTAACCCTAACAATAGCGCTAACCCTAACCCTAACCCATACCCTACGCCCTACCCGAACGCCTCCCCGAACCCATACCCTAAGCCGTACCCTAAACCTCCCCCTCACCCTTACCCTAACCCTAAGCTACCCTTGACTGCTTCTGCCTCCAATAGATTTCCTAAGCACTAGTGTTTTAAGGAACAAGTTAAAAAGAGAATCCTAATGTGATTTCTTGATAATGGGTGTGTTCCTTATTTTCTCCTAGTGTCTAAGCTCTTCTCCATGGCTGGACCCCCAAATAATATTCCTTTACGTGCTAAGGGGTATCTAGAGAGTGGGATAGGTTTAATAACTACTCTCACCCTAAAGCGTACCCTAACCCTAACCCCTACCCTAACCCTAACGCGTACCCTAATCCTAACCCGTACCCTAAACCGAGCCCTAACCCTAACACTAACCCTAACCCTAACCCTAAACCATACCCTACGCCCTACCCTAACCCCTCCCCGAACCCGTAACCTATGCCGTACCCTAACCCTCACCCTAACTCTAACTCTAACCCTAAGCTACCCTTGATTGCTTCTGCCTCCAATAGATTTCCTAAGCACTAGTGTTTTAAGGAACAGGTTAAAAAGAGAATCCTAATGTGATTTCTTGATAATGGGTGTGTTCCTTATCTTCTCCTAGTGTCTAAACTCTTCTCCATGGCTGGACCCCCAAATAATATTCCTTTAAGTGCTCAGGGGTATCTAGAGAGTGGGATAGGTTTAATAACTACCCTCACCCTAGTGCGTACCATAACCCTAACCCCTACCCTAACACTAACGCGTACCCTAATCCTAACCCGTATCCTAAACAGAGCCCGAACCCTAACACTAACCCTAACCCTAACCCTAACCCATACCCTACGCCCTACCGAACCCCTCCCCGAACCCGTACCCTAAGCCGTACCCTAACCCTAACCCTAACCCTAAGCTACCCTTGACTGCTTCTGCCTCCAATAGATTTCCTAAGCACTAGTGTTTTAAGGAACAGGTTAAAAAGAGAATCCTAATGTGATTTCTTGATAATGGGTGTGTTCCTTATTTTCTCCTAGTGTCTAAACTCTTCTCCATGGCTGGACCCCCAAATAATATTCCTTTACGTGCTCAGGGGTATCTAGAGAGTGGGATAGGTTTAATAAGTAACCTCACCCTATCGCATACCCTAACCCTAACCCCTACCCTAAACCTAACGCGTACCCTAATCCTAACCCGTACCCTAAACCGAGCCCTAACCCTAACACTAACCCTAACCCTATCCCTATCCCATACCCTACGCCCTACCCGAACCCCTCCCCGAACCCGTACCCTAAGCCGTACCCTAACCCTAACCCTAACCCTAAGCTACCCTTGACTGCTTCTGCCTCCAATAGATTTCCTAAGCAATAGTGTTTTAAGGAACAGGTTAAAAAGAGAATCCTAATGTGATTTCGTGATAATGGGTGTGTTCCTTATCTTCTCCTAGTGTCTAAACTCTTCTCCATGGCTGGACCCACAAATAATATTCCTTTACGTGCTAAGGGGTATCTAAAGAGTGTGATAGGTTTAATAACTAACCTCACCCTATCGCGTACCCTAACCCTAACCCCTACCCTAACACTAACGCGTACCCTAATCCTAACCCGTACCCTAAACCGAGCCCTAACCCTAACACTAACCCTAACCCTAACCCTAAAACATACCCTATGCCCTACCCGAACCCCTCCCCGAACCCGTACCCTAAGCCGTACCCTAACCCTAACCCTAACCCTAAGCTACCCTTGACTGCTTCTGCCTCCAATAGATTTCCTAAGCACTAGTGTTTTAAGGAACAGGTTAAAAAGAGAATCCTAATGTGATTTCTTGATAATGGGTGTGTTCCTTATCTTCTCCTCGTGTCTAAACTCTTCTCCATGGCTGGACCCCCAAATAATATTCCTTTACGTGCTCAGGGGTATCTAGAGAGTGGGATAGGTTTAATAACAACCCTCACCCTAACGCGTACCCTAACCCTAAACCCTACCCTAACCCTAACGCGTACCCTAATCCTAACCCATACCCTAAACAGAGCCCTAACCCTAACACTAACCCTAACCCTAACCCTAACCCATACCCTACGCCCTACCGGAACCCCTCCCCGAACCCGTACCCTAAGCCATACCCTAACCCTCACCCTAACCCTAAACCTAACCCTAAGCTACCCTTGACTGCTTCTGCCTCCAATAGATTTCCTAAGCACTAGTGTTTTAAGGAACAGGTTAAAAAGAGAATCCTAATGTGATTTCTTGATAATGGGTGTGTTCCTTATTTTCTCCTAGTGTCTAAACTCTTCTCCATGGCTGGACCCCCAAATAATATTCCTTTACGTGCTAAGGGGTATCTAGAGAGTGGGATAGGTTTAATAAGTAACCTCACCCTATCGCATACCCTAACCCTAACCCCTACCCTAACCCTAACGCGTACCCTAATCCTAACCCGTACCCTAAACCGAGCCCTAACCCTAACACTAGCGCTAACCCTAACCCTAACCCATACCCTACGCCCTACCCGAACGCCTCCCCGAACCCGTACCCTAAGCCGTACCCTAACCCTCCCCCTCACCCTTACCCTAACCCTAAGCTACCCTTGACTGCTTCTGCCTCCAATAGTTTTCCTAAGCACTAGTGTTTTAAGGAACAAGTTAAAAAGAGAATCCTAATGTGATTTCTTGATAATGGGTGTGTTCCTTATCTTTTCCTAGTGTCTAAACTCTTCTCCATGGCTGGACCCCCAAATAATATTCCTTTACGTGCTCAGGGGTATCTAGAGAGTGGGATAGGTTTAATAACTACCCTCACCCTAGTGCGTACCATAACCCTAACCCCTACCCTAACACTAACGCGTACCCTAATCCTAACCCGTACCGTAAACAGAGCCCGAACCCTAACACTAACCCTAACCCTAACCCTAACCCATACCCTAGGCCCTCCGCGAACCCCTCCCCGAACCCGCACCCTAAGCCGTACCCTAACCCTAACTCTAACCCTAAGCTACCCTTGACTGCTTCTGCCTCCAATAGATTTCCTAAGCACTAGTGTTTTAAGGAACAGGTTAAAAAGAGAATCCTAATGTGATTTCTTAATAATGGGTGTGTTCCTTATTTTCTACTAGTGTCTAAACTCTTCTCCATGGCTGGACCTCCAAATAATATTCCTTTACGTGCTAAGGGGTATCTAGACAGTGGGATAGGTTTAATAAGTAACCTCACCCTATCGCATACCCTAACCCTAACCCCTACCCTAACCCTAACGCGTACCCTAATCCTAACCCGTACCCTAAACCGAGCCCTAACCCTAACACTAACCCTAACCCTAACCCTATCCCATACCTTACTCCCTACCCGAACCCCTCCCCGAACCCGTACCCTAAGCCGTACCCTAACCCTCACCCTAACCCTAACGCTAACCCTAAGCTACCCTTGACTGCTTCTGCCTCCAATAGATTTCCTAAGCAATAGTGTTTTAAGGAACAGGTTAAAAAGAGAATCCTAATGTGATTTCGTGATAATGGGTGTGTTCCTTATCTTCTCCTAGTGTCTAAACTCTTCTCCATGGCTGGACCCACAAATAATATTCCTTTACGTGCTAAGGGGTATCTAAAGAGTGTGATAGGTTTAATAACTAACCTCACCCTATCGCGTACCCTAACCCTAACCCCTACCCTAACACTAACGCGTACCCTAATCCTAACCCGTACCCTAAACCGAGCCCTAGCCCTAACACTAACCCTAACCCTAACCCTAAACCATACCCTACGCCCTACACGAACCCCTCCCCGAACCCGTACCCTAAGCCGTACCCTAACCCTCACCCTCACCCTCACCCTAACCCTAAGCTACCCTTGACTGCTTCTGCCTCCAATAGATTTCCTAAGCACTAGTGTTTTATGGAACATGTTAAAAAGAGAATCCTAATGTGATTTCTTGATAATGGGTGTGTTCCTTATCTTCTCCTAGTGTCTAAACTCTTCTCCATGGCTGGACCCACAAATAATATTCCTTTACGTGCTAAGGGGTATCTAAAGAGTGTGATAGGTTTAATAAATAACCTCACCCTATCGCGTACCCTAACCCTAACCCCTACCCTAACATTAACGCGTACCCTAATCCTAACCCGTACCCTAAACCGAGCCCTAACCCTAACACTAGCGCTAACCCTAACCCTAACCCATACCCTACGCCCTACCCGAACGCCTCACCGAACCCGTACCCTAAGCCGTACCCTAACCCTCACCCTCACCCTTACCCTAACCCTAAGTTACCATTGACTGCTTCTGCCTCCAATAGATTTCCTAAGCACTAGTGTTTTAAGGAACAAGTTAAAAAGAGAATCCTGGGGCTTCCCTGGTGGCGCAGTTGTTGAGAGTCTGCCTGCCGGTGCAGGGGACGCGGCTTCGAGCCCTGGTCTGGGAGGATCCCACATGCCGCGGAGCAGCTGGGCCCGTGAGCCACAGTTGCTGGTCCTGCGCGTCTGGAGCCTGTGCTCCGCGACGGGAGAGGCCGCGATGATGAGAGGCCTGCGCACCGCGATGAAGAGTGGTCCCCACTTGCCACAACTGGAGAAAGCCCTCGCACGGAAACGAAGACCCAACACAGCCATAAATAAATTAAATAAATAAATAATTTAAAAAAAAAAAAAGAGAATCCTAATGTGATTTCTTGATAATGGGTGTGTTCCTTATCTTCTCCTAGTGTCTAAGCTCTTCTCCATGGCTGGACCCCCAAATAATATTCCTTTACGTGCTAAGGGGTATCTAGAGAGTGGGATAGGTTTAATAACTACTCTCACCCTAAAGCGTACCCTAACCCTAACCCCTACCCTAACCCTAACGCATACCCTAATCCTAACCCGTACCCTAAACCGAGCCCTAACCCTAACACTAACCCTAACCCTAACCCTAACCCATACCCTACGCCCTACCCTAACCCCTCCCCGAACCCGTACCCTAAGCCGTACCCACACCCTCACCCTAACTCTAACTCTAACCCTAAGCTACCCTTGATTGCTTCTGCCTCCAATAGATTTCCTAAGCACTAGTGTTTTAAGGAACAGGTTAAAAAGAGAATCCTAATGTGATTTCGTGGTCATGGGTGTGTTCCTTATCTTCTCCTAGTGTCTAAGCTCTTCTCCATGGCTGGACCCCCAAATAATATTCCTTTACGTGCTCAGGGGTATCTAGAGAGTGGTATAGGTTTAATAACTACCCTCACCCTAGTGCGTACCATAACCCTAACCCTACCCTAACACTAACGCGTACCCTAATCCTAACCCGTACCCTAAACAGAGCCCGAACCCTAACACTAACCCTAACCCTAAACCTAACCCATACCCTACGCCCTACCCGAACCCCTCCCCGAACCCGTACCCTAAGCCGTACCCTAACGCTAACCCTAACCCTAAGCTACCCTTGACTGCTTCTGCCTCCAATAGATTTCCTAAGCACTAGTGTTTTAAGGAACAGGTTAAAAAGAGAATCCTAATGTGATTTCTTGATAATGGGTGTGTTCCTTATTTTCTCCTAATGTCTAAACTCTTCTCCATGGCTGGACACCCAAATAATATTCCTTTACGTGCTAAGGGGTATCTAGAGAGTGGGATAGGTTTAATAAGTAACCTCACCCTATCGCATACCCTAACCCTAACCCCTACCCTAACCCTAACGCGTACCCTAATCCTAACCCGTACCCTAAACCGAGCCCTAACCCTAACACTAACCCTAAACCTAACCCTATCCCATAACCTACGCCCTAACCGAACCCCTCCCCGAACCTGTACCCTAAGCCGTACCCTAACCCTAACCCTAACCCTAAGCTACCCTTGACTGCTTCTGCCTCCAATAGATTTCCTAAGCACTAGTGTTTTAAGGAACAGGTTAAAAAGAGAATCCTAATGTGATTTCTTGATAATGGGTGTGTTCCTTATTTTCTCCTAGTGTCTAAACTCTTCTCCATGGCTGGACCCCCAAATAATATTCCTTTACGTGCTAAGGGGTATCTAGAGAGTGGGATAGGTTTAATAACTAACCTCACCCTAACGCGTACCCTAACCCTAACCCCTACCCTAACACTAACGCGTACCCTAATCCTAACCCGTACCCTAAACCGAGCCCTAACCCTAACACTAACCCTAACCCTAACCCTAAACCATACCCTACGCCCTACCCGAACCCCTCCCCGAACCCGTACCCTAAGCCGTACCCTAACCCTAACCCTAACCCTAAGCTACCCTTGACTGCTTCTGCCTCCAATAGATTTCCTAAGCACTAGTGTTTTAAGGAACAAGTTAAAAAGAGAATCCTGGGGCTTCCCTGGTGGCGCAGTGGTTGAGAGTCTGCCTGCCGGTGCAGGGGACGCGGGTTCGAGCCCTGGTCTGGGAGGATCCCACATGCCGCGGAGCAGCTGGGCCCGTGAGCCACAGTTGCTGGGACTGCGCGTCTGGAGCCTGTGCTCCGCGACGGGAGAGGCCGCGATGATGAGAGGCCCCTGCACCGCGATGAAGAGTGGTCCCCACTTGCCACAACTGGAGAAAGCCCTCGCACGGAAACGAAGACCCAACACAGCCATAAATAAATTAAATAAATAAATAATTAAAAAAAAAAAAAAAGAGAATCCTAATGTGATTTCTTGATAATGGGTGTGTTCCTTATCTTCTCCTAGTGTCTAAGCTCTTCTCCATGGCTGGACCCCCAAATAATATTCCTTTACGTGCTCAGGGGTATCTAGAGAGTGGGATAGGTTTAATAACTACCCTCACCCTAGTGCGTACCATAACCCTAACCCCTACCCTAACACTAACGCGTACCCTAATCCTAACCCGTACCCTAAACAGAGCCCGAACCCTAACACTAACCCTAACCCTAACCCTATCCCATACCCTACGCCCTACCCGAACCCCTCCCCGAACCCGTACCCTAAGCCGTACCCTAACCCTAACCCTAACCCTAAGCTACCCTTGACTGCTTCTGCCTCCAATAGATTTCCTAAGCACTAGTGTTTTAAGGAACAGGTTAAAAAGAGAATCCTAATGTGATTTCTTGATAATGGGTGTGTTCCTTATTTTCTCCTAGTGTCTAAACTCTTCTCCATGGCTGGACCCCCAAATAATATTCCTTTACGTGCTAAGGGGTATCTAGAGAGTGGGATAGGTTTAATAACTAACCTCACCCTATCGCGTACCCTAACCCTAACCCCTACCCTAATACTAACGCGTACCCTAATCCTAACCGGTACCCTAAACCGAGCCCTAACCCTAACACTAACCCTAACCCTAACCCTAACCCATACCCTACGCCCTACCCGAACCCCTCCCCGAAACCGTACCCTAAGCCGTACCCTAACCCTCACCCTAACCCTAACCCTAACCCTAAGCTACCCTTGACTGCTTCTGCCTCCAATAGATTTCCTAAGCACTAGTGTTTTAAGGAACAGGTTAAAAAGAGAATCCTAATGTGATTTCTTGATAATGGGTGTGTTCCTTATCTTCTCCTAGTGTCTAAACTCTTCTCCATGGCTGGACCCCCAAATAATATTCCTTTACGTGCTAAGGGGTATCTAGAGAGTGGGATAGGTTTAATAACTACCCTCACCCTAACGCGTACCCTAACCCTAACCCCTACCCTAACCCTAACGCGTACCCTAATCCTAACCCGTACCCTAAACCGAGCCCTAACCCTAACACGAGCGCTAACCCTAACCCTAACCCATACCCTATGCCCTACCCGAACGCCTCCCCGAACCCGTACCCTAAGCCGTACCCTAACCCTCACCCTCACCCTTACCCTAACCCTAAGCTACCATTGACTGCTTCTGCCTCCAATAGATTTCCTAAGCACTAGTGTTTTAAGGAACATGTTAAACAGAGAATCCTAATGTGATTTCTTGATAATGGGTGTGTTCCTTATCTTCTCCTAGTGTCTAAACTCTTCTCCATGGCTGGACCCCCAAATAATATTCCTTTATGTGCTAAGGGGTATCTAGAGAGTGGGATAGGTTTAATAACTACCCTCACCCTAACACGTACCCTAACCCTAACCCCTACCCTAACCCTAACGCGTACCCTAATCCTAACCCGTACCCTAAACCGAGCCCTAACCCTAACACTAGCGCTAACCCTAACCCTAACCCATACCCTACGCCCTACCCGAACGCCTCCCCGAACCCGTACCCTAACCCTCACCCTAACCCTAACCCTAACCCTAAGCTACCCTTGACTGCTTCTGCCTCCAATAGATTTCCTAAGCAATAGTGTTTTAAGGAACAGGTTAAAAAGAGAATCCTCATGTGATTTCGTGATAATGGGTGTGTTCCTTATCTTCTCCTAGTGTCTAAACTCTTCTCCATGGCTGGACCCACAAATAATATTCCTTTACGTGCTAAGGGGTATCTAGAGAGTGGGATAGGTTTAATAAGTAACCTCACCCTATCGCATACCCTAACCCTAACCCCTACCCTAACCCTAACGCGTACCCTAATCCTAACCCGTACCCTAAACCGAGCCCTAACCCTAACACTAACCCTAACCCTAACCCTATCCCATAACCTACGCCCTACCCGAACCCCTCCCCGAACCCGTACCCTAAGCCGTACCCTAACCCTAACCCTAACCCTAAGCTACCCTTGACTGCTTCTGCCTCCAATAGATTTCCTAAGCACTAGTGTTTTAAGGAACAGGTTAAAAAGAGAATCCTAATGTGATTTCTTGATAATGGGTGTGTTCCTTATTTTCTCCTAGTGTCTAAACTCTTCTCCATGGCTGGACCCCCAAATAATATTCCTTTACGTGCTAAGGGGTATCTAGAGAGTGGGATAGGTTTAATAACTAACCTCACCCTAACGCGTACCCTAACCCTAACCCCTACCCTAACACTAACGCGTACCCTAATCCTAACCCGTACCCTAAACCGAGCCCTAACCCTAACACTAACCCTAACCCTAACCCTAAACCATACCCTACGCCCTACCCGAACCCCTCCCCGAACCCGTACCCTAAGCCGTACCCTAACCCTAACCCTAACCCTAAGCTACCCTTGACTGCTTCTGCCTCCAATAGATTTCCTAAGCACTAGTGTTTTAAGGAACAAGTTAAAAAGAGAATCCTGGGGCTTCCCTGGTGGCGCAGTGGTTGAGAGTCTGCCTGCCGGTGCAGGGGACGCGGGTTCGAGCCCTGGTCTGGGAGGATCCCACATGCCGCGGAGCAGCTGGGCCCGTGAGCCACAGTTGCTGGGACTGCGCGTCTGGAGCCTGTGCTCCGCGACGGGAGAGGCCGCGATGATGAGAGGCCCCTGCACCGCGATGAAGAGTGGTCCCCACTTGCCACAACTGGAGAAAGCCCTCGCACGGAAACGAAGACCCAACACAGCCATAAATAAATTAAATAAATAAATAATTAAAAAAAAAAAAAAAGAGAATCCTAATGTGATTTCTTGATAATGGGTGTGTTCCTTATCTTCTCCTAGTGTCTAAGCTCTTCTCCATGGCTGGACCCCCAAATAATATTCCTTTACGTGCTCAGGGGTATCTAGAGAGTGGGATAGGTTTAATAACTACCCTCACCCTAGTGCGTACCATAACCCTAACCCCTACCCTAACACTAACGCGTACCCTAATCCTAACCCGTACCCTAAACAGAGCCCGAACCCTAACACTAACCCTAACCCTAACCCTATCCCATACCCTACGCCCTACCCGAACCCCTCCCCGAACCCGTACCCTAAGCCGTACCCTAACCCTAACCCTAACCCTAAGCTACCCTTGACTGCTTCTGCCTCCAATAGATTTCCTAAGCACTAGTGTTTTAAGGAACAGGTTAAAAAGAGAATCCTAATGTGATTTCTTGATAATGGGTGTGTTCCTTATTTTCTCCTAGTGTCTAAACTCTTCTCCATGGCTGGACCCCCAAATAATATTCCTTTACGTGCTAAGGGGTATCTAGAGAGTGGGATAGGTTTAATAACTAACCTCACCCTATCGCGTACCCTAACCCTAACCCCTACCCTAATACTAACGCGTACCCTAATCCTAACCCGTACCCTAAACCGAGCCCTAACCCTAACACTAACCCTAACCCTAACCCTAACCCATACCCTACGCCCTACCCGAACCCCTCCCCGAAACCGTACCCTAAGCCGTACCCTAACCCTCACCCTAACCCTAACCCTAACCCTAAGCTACCCTTGACTGCTTCTGCCTCCAATAGATTTCCTAAGCACTAGTGTTTTAAGGAACAGGTTAAAAAGAGAATCCTAATGTGATTTCTTGATAATGGGTGTGTTCCTTATCTTCTCCTAGTGTCTAAACTCTTCTCCATGGCTGGACCCCCAAATAATATTCCTTTACGTGCTAAGGGGTATCTAGAGAGTGGGATAGGTTTAATAACTACCCTCACCCTAACGCGTACCCTAACCCTAACCCCTACCCTAACCCTAACGCGTACCCTAATCCTAACCCGTACCCTAAACCGAGCCCTAACCCTAACACGAGCGCTAACCCTAACCCTAACCCATACCCTATGCCCTACCCGAACGCCTCCCCGAACCCGTACCCTAAGCCGTACCCTAACCCTCACCCTCACCCTTACCCTACCCCTAAGCTACCATTGACTGCTTCTGCCTCCAATAGATTTCCTAAGCACTAGTGTTTTAAGGAACATGTTAAACAGAGAATCCTAATGTGATTTCTTTATAATGGGTGTGTTCCTTATCTTCTCCTAGTGTCTAAACTCTTCTCCATGGCTGGACCCCCAAATAATATTCCTTTATGTGCTAAGGGGTATCTAGAGAGTGGGATAGGTTTAATAACTACCCTCACCCTAACACGTACCCTAACCCTAACCCCTACCCTAACCCTAACGCGTACCCTAATCCTAACCCGTACCCTAAACCGAGCCCTAACCCTAACACTAGCGCTAACCCTAACCCTAACCCATACCCTACGCCCTACCCGAACGCCTCCCCGAACCCGTACCCTAACCCTCACCCTAACCCTAACCCTAACCCTAAGCTACCCTTGACTGCTTCTGCCTCCAATAGATTTCCTAAGCAATAGTGTTTTAAGGAACAGGTTAAAAAGAGAATCCTCATGTGATTTCGTGATAATGGGTGTGTTCCTTATCTTCTCCTAGTGTCTAAACTCTTCTCCATGGCTGGACCCACAAATAATATTCCTTTACGTGCTAAGGGGTATCTAGAGAGTGGGATAGGTTTAATAACTAACCTCACCCTATCGCGTACCCTAACCCTAACCCCTACCCTAACACTAACGCGTACCCTAATCCTAACCCGTACCCTAAACCGAGCCCTAACCCTAACACTAACCCTAACCCTAACCCTAAACCATACCCTACGCCCTACCCGAACCCCTCCCCGAACCCGTACCCTAAGCCGTACCCTAACCCTCACCCTCACCCTAACCCTAACCCTAAGCTACCCTTGACTGCTTCTGCCTCCAATAGATTTCCTAAGCACTAGTGTTTTAAGGAACAGGTTAAAAAGAGAATCCTAATGTGATTTCTTGATAATGGGTGTGTTCCTTATCTTCTCCTAGTGTCTAAACTCTTCTCCATGGCTGGACCCCCAAATAATATTCCTTTATCTGCTAAGGGGTATCTAGAGAGTGGGATAGGTTTAATAACTACCCTCATCCTAACGCGTACCCTAAACCTAACCCCTACCCTAACCCTAACGCGTACCCTAATCCTAACCCGTACCCTAAACCGAGCCCTAACCCTAACACTAGCGCTAACCCTAACCCTAACCCATACCCTACGCCCTACCCGAACGCCTCCCCGAACCCGTACCCTAAGCCGTACCCTAACCCTCACCCTCACCCTTACCCTAACCCTAAGCTACCATTGACTGCTTCTGCCTCCAATAGATTTCCTAAGCACTAGTGTTTTAAGGAACAAGTTAAAAAGAGAATCCTGGGGCTTCCCTGGTGGCGCAGTGGTTGAGAGTCTGCCTGCCGGTGCAGGGGACGCGGGTTCGAGCCCTGTTCTGGGAGGATCCCACATGCCGCGGAGCAGCTGGGCCCGTGAGCCACAGTTGCTGGGCCTGCGCGTCTGGAGCCTGTGCTCCGCGACGGGAGAGGCCGCGATGATGAGAGGCCTGCGCACAGCGATGAAGAGTGGTCCCCAATTGCCACAGCTGGAGAAAGCCCTCGCACGGAAACGAAGACCCAACACAGCCATAAATAAATTAAATAAATAAATAATAATAATAAAAAAAAAAGAGAATCCTAATGTGATTTCTTGATAATGGGTGTGTTCCTTATCTTCTCCTAGTGTCTAAGCTCTTCTCCATGGCTGGACCCCCAAATAATATTCCTTTACGTGCTCAGGGGTATCTAGAGAGTGGGATAGGTTTAATAACTACCCTCACCCTAGTGCGTACCATAACCCTAACCCCTACCCTAACACTAACGCGTACCCTAATCCTAACCCGTACCCTAAACAGAGCCCGAACCCTAACACTAACCCTAACCCTAACCCTATCCCATACCCTACGCCCTACCCGAACCCCTCCCCGAACCCGTACCCTAAGCCGTACCCTAACCCTAACCCTAACCCTAAGCTACCCTTGACTGCTTCTGCCTCCAATAGATTTCCTAAGCACTAGTGTTTTAAGGAACAGGTTAAAAAGAGAATCCTAATGTGATTTCTTGATAATGGGTGTGTTCCTTATTTTCTCCTAGTGTCTAAACTCTTCTCCATGGCTGGACCCCCAAATAATATTCCTTTACGTGCTAAGGTGTATCTAGAGAGTGGGATAGCTTTAATAACTAACCTCACCCTATCGCGTACCCTAACCCTAACCCCTACCCTAACACTAACGCGTACCCTAATCCTAACCCGTACCCTAAACCGAGCCCTAACCCTAACACTAACCCTAACCCTAACCCTAACCCATACCCTACGCCCTACCCGAACGCCTCCCCGAACCCGTACCCTAAGCCGTACCCTAAACCTAACCCTAACCCTAAGCTACCCTTGACTGCTTCTGCCTCCAATAGATTTCCTAAGCACTAGTGTTTTAAGGAACAAGTTAAAAAGAGAATCCTGGGGCTTCCCTGGTGGCGCAGTGGTTGAGAGTCTGCCTGCCGGTGCAGGGGACGCGGGTTCGAGCCCTGGTCTGGGAGGATCCCACATGCCGCGGAGCAGCTGGGCCCGTGAGCCACAGTTGCTGGGCCTGCGCGTCTGGAGCCTGTGCTCCGCGACGGGAGAGGCCGCGATGATGAGAGGCCTGCGCACCGCGATGAAGAGTGGTCCCCACTTGCCACAACTGGAGAAAGCCCTCGCACGGAAACGAAGACCCAACACAGCCATAAATAAATTAAATAAATAAATAATTAAAAAAAAAAAAAAAAAGAGAATCCTAATGTGATTTCTTGATAATGGGTGTGTTCCTTATCTTCTCCTAGTGTCTAAGCTCTTCTCCATGGCTGGACCCCCAAATAATATTCCTTTACGTGCTAAGGGGTATCTAGAGAGTGGGATAGGTTTAATAACTACCCTCACCCTAGTGCGTACCATAACCCTAACCCCTACCCTAACACTAACGCGTACCCTAATCCTAACCCGTACCCTAAACGGAGCCCGAACCCTAACACTAACCCTAACCCTAACCCTAACCCTAACCCATACCCTACGCCCTACCCGAACCCCTCCCCGAACCCGTACCCTAAGCCGTACCCTAACCCTAACCCTAACCCTAAGCTACCCTTGACTGCTTCTGCCTCCAATAGATTTCCTAAGCACTAGTGTTTTAAGGAACAGGTTAAAAAGAGAATCCTAATGTGATTTCTTGATAATGGGTGTGTTCCTTATTTTCTCCTAGTGTCTAAACTCTTCTCCATGGCTGGACCCCCAAATAATATTCTTTTACGTGCTAAGGGGTATCTAGAGAGTGGGATAGGTTTAATAAGTAACCTCACCCTATCGCATACCCTAACCCTAACCCCTACCCTAACCCTAACGCGTACCCTAATCCTAACCCGTACCCTAAACCGAGCCCTAACCCTAACACTAACCCTAACCCTAACCCTATCCCATACCCTACGCCCTACCCGAACCCCTCCCCGAACCCGTACCCTAAGCCGTACCCTAACCCTCACCCTAACCCTAACCCTAACCCTAAGCTACCCTTGACTGCTTCTGCCTCCAATAGATTTCCTAAGCAATAGTGTTTTAAGGAACATGTTAAAAAGAGAATCCTAATGTGATTTCGTGATAATCGGTGTGTTCCTTATCTTCTCCTAGTGTCTAAACTCTTCTCCATGGCTGGACCCACAAATAATATTCCTTTACGTGCTAAGGGGTATCTAAAGAGTGTGATAGGTTTAATAACTAACCTCACCCTTTCGCGTACCCTAACCCTAACCCCTACCCTAACACTAACGCGTACCCTAATCCTAACCCGTACCCTAAACCGAGCCCTAACCCTAACACTAACCCTAACCCTAACCCTATCCCATAACCTACGCCCTAACCGAACCCCTCCCCGAACCCGTACCCTAAGCCGTACCCTAACCCTAACCCTAACCCTAAGCTACCCTTGACTTCTGCTGCCTCCAATAGATTTCCTAAGCACTAGTGTTTTAAGGAACAAGTTAAAAAGAGAATCCTGGGGCTTCCCTGGTGGCGCAGTGGTTGAGAGTCTGCCTGCCGGTGCAGGGGACGCGTGTTCGAGCCCTGGTCTGGGAGGATCCCAAATGCCGCGGAGCAGCTGGGCCCGTGAGCCACAGTTGCTGGGCCTGCGCGTCTGGAGCCTGTGCTCCGCGACGGGAGAGGCCGCGATGATGAGAGGCCTGCGCACCGCGATGAAGAGTGGTCCCCACTTGCCACAACTGGAGAAAGCCCTCGCACGGAAACGAAGACCCAACACAGCCATAAATAAATTAAATACATAAATAATTAAAAAAAAAAAAAAAAGAGAATCCTAATGTGATTTCTTGATAATGGGTGTGTTCCTTATCTTCTCCTAGTGTCTAAGCTCTTCTCCATGGCTGGACCCCCAAATAATATTCCTTTACGTGCTCAGGGGTATCTAGAGAGTGGGATAGGTTTAATAACTACCCTCACCCTAGTGCGTACCATAACCCTAACCCCTACCCTAACACTAACGCGTACCCTAATCCTAACCCGTGCCCTAAACAGAGCCCGAACCCTAACACTAACCCTAACCCTAACCCTATCCCATACCCTACGCCCTACCCGAACCCCTCCCCGAACCCGTACCCTAAGCCGTACCCTAACCCTAACCCTAACCCTAAGCTACCCTTGACTGCTTCTGCCTCCAATAGATTTCCTAAGCACTAGTGTTTTAAGGAACAGGTTAAAAAGAGAATCCTAATGTGATTTCTTGATAATGGGTGTGTTCCTTATTTTCTCCTAGTGTCTAAACTCTTCTCCATGGCTGGACCCCCAAATAATATTCCTTTACGTGCTAAGGGGTATCTAGAGAGTGGGATAGGTTTAATAACTAACCTCACCCTATCGCGTACCCTAACCCTAACCCCTACCCTAACACTAACGCGTACCCTAATCCTAACCCGTACCCTAAACCGAGCCCTAACCCTAACACTAACCCTAACCCTAACCCATACCCTACGCCCTACCCGAACCCCTCCCCGAACCCGTACCCTAAGCCGTACCCTAACCCTCACCCTAACCCTAACCCTAACCCTAAGCTACCCTTGACTGCTTCTGCCTCCAATAGATTTCCTAAGCACTAGTGTTTTAAGGAACAGGTTAAAAAGAGAATCCTAATGTGATTTCTTGATAATGGGTGTGTTCCTTATTTTCTCCTAGTGTCTAAACTCTTCTCCATGGCTGGACCCCCAAATAATATTCCTTTACGTGCTAAGGGGTATCTAGAGAGTGGGATAGGTTTAATAACTACCCTCACCCTAACGCGTACCCTAACCCTAACCCCTACCCTAACCCTAACGCGTACCCTAATCCTAACCCGTACCCTAAACCGAGCCCTAACCCTAACACGAGCGCTAACCCTAACCCTAACCCATACCCTATGCCCTACCCGAACGCCTCCCCGAACCCGTACCCTAAGCCGTACCCTAACCCTCACCCTCACCCTTACCCTAACCCTAAGCTACCATTGACTGCTTCTGCCTCCAATAGATTTCCTAAGCACTAGTGTTTTAAGGAACATGTTAAACAGAGAATCCTAATGTGATTTCTTGATAATGGGTGTGTTCCTTATCTTCTCCTAGTGTCTAAACTCTTCTCCATGGCTGGACCCCCAAATAATATTCCTTTATGTGCTAAGGGGTATCTAGAGAGTGGGATAGGTTTAATAACTACCCTCACCCTAACACGTACCCTAACCCTAACCCCTACCCTAACCCTAACGCGTACCCTAATCCTAACCCGTACCCTAAACCGAGCCCTAACCCTAACACTAGCGCTAACCCTAACCCTAACCCATACCCTACGCCCTACCCGAACGCCTCCCCGAACCCGTACCCTAACCCTCACCCTAACCCTAACCCTAACCCTAAGCTACCCTTGACTGCTTCTGCCTCCAATAGATTTCCTAAGCAATAGTGTTTTAAGGAACAGGTTAAAAAGAGAATCCTCATGTGATTTCGTGATAATGTGTGTGTTCCTTATCTTCTCCTAGTGTCTAAACTCTTCTCCATGGCTGGACCCACAAATAATATTCCTTTACGTGCTAAGGGGTATCTAGAGAGTGGGATAGGTTTAATAACTAACCTCACCCTATCGCGTACCCTAACCCTAACCCCTACCCTAACACTAACGCGTACCCTAATCCTAACCCGTACCCTAAACCGAGCCCTAACCCTAACACTAACCCTAACCCTAACCCTAAACCATACCCTACGCCCTACCCGAACCCCTCCCCGAACCCGTACCCTAAGCCGTACCCTAACCCTCACCCTCACCCTAACCCTAACCCTAAGCTACCCTTGACTGCTTCTGCCTCCAATAGATTTCCTAAGCACTAGTGTTTTAAGGAACAGGTTAAAAAGAGAATCCTAATGTGATTTCTTGATAATGGGTGTGTTCCTTATCTTCTCCTAGTGTCTAAACTCTTCTCCATGGCTGGACCCCCAAATAATATTCCTTTATCTGCTAAGGGGTATCTAGAGAGTGGGATAGGTTTAATAACTACCCTCATCCTAACGCGTACCCTAAACCTAACCCCTACCCTAACCCTAACGCGTACCCTAATCCTAACCCGTACCCTAAACCGAGCCCTAACCCTAACACTAGCGCTAACCCTAACCCTAACCCATACCCTACGCTCTACCCGAACGCCTCCCCGAACCCGTACCCTAAGCCGTACCCTAACCCTCACCCTCACCCTTACCCTAACCCTAAGCTACCATTGACTGCTTCTGCCTCCAATAGATTTCCTAAGCACTAGTGTTTTAAGGAACAAGTTAAAAAGAGAATCCTGGGGCTTCCCTGGTGGCGCAGTGGTTGAGAGTCTGCCTGCCGGTGCAGGGGACGCGGGTTCGAGCCCTGTTCTGGGAGGATCCCACATGCCGCGGAGCAGCTGGGCCCGTGAGCCACAGTTGCTGGGCCTGCGCGTCTGGAGCCTGTGCTCCGCGACGGGAGAGGCCGCGATGATGTGAGGCCTGCGCACAGCGATGAAGAGTGGTCCCCAATTGCCACAACTGGAGAAAGCCCTCGCACGGAAACGAAGACCCAACACAGCCATAAATAAATTAAATAAATAAATAATAAAAAAAAAAAAAAAAAAAGAGAATCCTAATGTGATTTCTTGATAATGGGTGTGTTCCTTATCTTCTCCTAGTGTCTAAGCTCTTCTCCATGGCTGGACCCCCAAATAATATTCCTTTACGTGCTCAGGGGTATCTAGAGAGTGGGATAGGTTTAATAACTACCCTCACCCTAGTGCGTACCATAACCCTAACCCCTACCCTAACACTAACGCGTACCCTAATCCTAACCCGTACCCTAAACAGAGCCCGAACCCTAACACTAACCCTAACCCTAACCCTATCCCATACCCTACGCCCTACCCGAACCCCTCCCCGAACCCGTACCCTAAGCCGTACCCTAACCCTAACCCTAACCCTAAGCTACCCTTGACTGCTTCTGCCTCCAATAGATTTCCTAAGCACTAGTGTTTTAAGGAACAGGTTAAAAAGAGAATCCTAATGTGATTTCTTGATAATGGGTGTGTTCCTTATTTTCTCCTAGTGTCTAAACTCTTCTCCATGGCTGGACCCCCAAATAATATTCCTTTACGTGCTAAGGTGTATCTAGAGAGTGGGATAGCTTTAATAACTAACCTCACCCTATCGCGTACCCTAACCCTAACCCCTACCCTAACACTAATGCGTACCCTAATCCTAACCCGTACCCTAAACCGAGCCCTAACCCTAACACTAACCCTAACCCTAACCCTAACCCATACCCTACGCCCTACCCGAACGCCTCCCCGAACCCGTACCCTAAGCCGTACCCTAAACCTAACCCTAACCCTAAGCTACCCTTGACTGCTTCTGCCTCCAATAGATTTCCTAAGCACTAGTGTTTTAAGGAACAAGTTAAAAAGAGAATCCTGGGGCTTCCCTGGTGGCGCAGTGGTTGAGAGTCTGCCTGCCGGTGCAGGGGACGCGGGTTCGAGCCCTGGTCTGGGAGGATCCCACATGCCGCGGAGCAGCTGGGCCCGTGAGCCACAGTTGCTGGGCCTGCGCGTCTGGAGCCTGTGCTCCGCGACGGGAGAGGCCGCGATGATGAGAGGCCTGCGCACCGCGATGAAGAGTGGTCCCCACTTGCCACAACTGGAGAAAGCCCTCGCACGGAAACGAAGACCCAACACAGCCATAAATAAATTAAATAAATAAATAATTAAAAAAAAAAAAAAAAAGAGAATCCTAATGTGATTTCTTGATAATGGGTGTGTTCCTTATCTTCTCCTAGTGTCTAAGCTCTTCTCCATGGCTGGACCCCCAAATAATATTCCTTTACGTGCTAAGGGGTATCTAGAGAGTGGGATAGGTTTAATAACTACCCTCACCCTAGTGCGTACCATAACCCTAACCCCTACCCTAACACTAACGCGTACCCTAATCCTAACCCGTACCCTAAACGGAGCCCGAACCCTAACACTAACCCTAACCCTAACCCTAACCCTAACCCATACCCTACGCCCTACCCGAACCCCTCCCCGAACCCGTACCCTAAGCCGTACCCTAACCCTAACCCTAACCCTAAGCTACCCTTGACTGCTTCTGCCTCCAATAGATTTCCTAAGCACTAGTGTTTTAAGGAACAGGTTAAAAAGAGAATCCTAATGTGATTTCTTGATAATGGGTGTGTTCCTTATTTTCTCCTAGTGTCTAAACTCTTCTCCATGGCTGGACCCCCAAATAATATTCTTTTACGTGCTAAGGGGTATCTAGAGAGTGGGATAGGTTTAATAAGTAACCTCACCCTATCGCATACCCTAACCCTAACCCCTACCCTAACCCTAACGCGTACCCTAATCCTAACCCGTACCCTAAACCGAGCCCTAACCCTAACACTAACCCTAACCCTAACCCTATCCCATACCCTACGCCCTACCCTAACCCCTCCCCGAACCCGTACCCTAAGCCGTACCCTAACCCTAACACTAACCCTAAGCTACCCTTGACTGCTTCTGCCTCCAATAGATTTCCTAAGCACTATTGTTTTAAGGAACAGGTTAAAAAGAGAATCCTAATGTGATTTCTTGATAATGGGTGTGTTCCTTATTTTCTCCTAGTGTCTAAACTCTTCTCCATGGCTGGACCCCCAAATAATATTCCTTTACGTGCTAAGGGGTATCTAGAGAGTGGGATAGGTTTAATAACTAACCTCACCCTATCGCGTACCCTAACCCTAACCCCTACCCTAACACTAACGCGTACCCTAATCCTAACCCGTACCCTAAACCCAGCCCTAACCCTAACACTAACCCTAACCCTAACCCTAACCCATACCCTACGCCCTACCCGAACCCCTCCCCGAACCCGTACCCTAAGCCGTACCCTAACCCTCACCCTAACCCTAACCCTAACCCTAAGCTACCCTTGACTGCTTCTGCCTCCAATAGATTTCCTAAGCACTAGTGTTTTAAGGAACAGGTTAAAAAGAGAATCCTAATGTGATTTCTTGATAATGGGTGTGTTCCTTATCTTCTCCTAGTGTCTAAACTCTTCTCCATGGCTGGACCCCCAAATAATATTCCTTTACGTGCTAAGGGGTATCTAGAGAGTGGGATAGGTTTAATAACTACCCTCACCCTAACGCGTACCCTAACCCTAACCCCTACCCTAACCCTAACGCGTACCCTAATCCTAACCCGTACCCTAAACCGAGCCCTAACCCTAACACGAGCGCTAACCCTAACCCTAACCCATACCCTATGCCCTACCCGAACGCCTCCCCGAACCCGTACCCTAAGCCGTACCCTAACCCTCACCCTCACCCTTACCCTAACCCTAAGCTACCATTGACTGCTTCTGCCTCCAATAGATTTCCTAAGCACTAGTGTTTTAAGGAACATGTTAAACAGAGAATCCTAATGTGATTTCTTGATAATGGGTGTGTTCCTTATCTTCTCCTAGTGTCTAAACTCTTCTCCATGGCTGGACCCCCAAATAATATTCCTTTATGTGCTAAGGGGTATCTAGAGAGTGGGATAGGTTTAATAACTACCCTCACCCTAACACGTACCCTAACCCTAACCCCTACCCTAACCCTAACGCGTACCCTAATCCTAACCCGTACCCTAAACCGAGCCCTAACCCTAACACTAGCGCTAACCCTAACCCTAACCCATACCCTACGCCCTACCCGAACGCCTCCCCGAACCCGTACCCTAACCCTCACCCTAACCCTAACCCTAACCCTAAGCTACCCTTGACTGCTTCTGCCTCCAATAGATTTCCTAAGCAATAGTGTTTTAAGGAACAGGTTAAAAAGAGAATCCTAATGTGATTTCGTGATAATGGGTGTGTTCCTTATCTTCTCCTAGTGTCTAAACTCTTCTCCATGGCTGGACCCACAAATAATATTCCTTTACGTGCTAAGGGGTATCTAGAGAGTGGGATAGGTTTAATAACTAACCTCACCCTATCGCGTACCCTAACCCTAACCCCTACCCTAACACTAACGCGTACCCTAATCCTAACCCGTACCCTATACCGAGCCCTAACCCTAACACTAACCCTTATCCTAACCCTAAACCATACCCTACGCCCTACCCGAACCCCTCCCCGAACCCGTACCCTAAGCCGTACCCTAACCCTCACCCTCACCCTAACCCTAAACCTAAGCTACCCTTGACTGCTTCTGCCTCCAATAGATTTCCTAAGCACTAGTGTTTTAAGGAACAGGTTAAAAAGAGAATCCTAATGTGATTTCTTGATAATGGGTGTGTTCCTTATCTTCTCCTAGTGTCTAAACTCTTCTCCATGGCTGGACCCCCAAATAATATTCCTTTATCTGCTAAGGGGTATCTAGAGAGTGGGATAGGTTTAATAACTACCCTCATCCTAACGCGTACCCTAAACCTAACCCCTACCCTAACCCTAACGCGTACCCTAATCCTAACCTGTACCCTAAACCGAGCCCTAACCCTAACACTAGCGCTAACCCTAACCCTAACCCATACCCTATGCCCTACCCGAACGCCTCCCCGAACCCGTACCCTAAGCCGTACCCTAACCCTCACCCTCACCCTTACCCTAACCCTAAGCTACCATTGACTGCTTCTGCCTCCAATAGATTTCCTAAGCACTAGTGTTTTAAGGAACAAGTTAAAAAGAGAATCCTGGGGCTTCCCTGGTGGCGCAGTGGTTGAGAGTCTGCCTGCCGGTGCAGGGGACGCGGGTTCGAGCCCTGTTCTGGGAGGATCCCACATGCCGCGGAGCAGCTGGGCCCGTGAGCCACAGTTGCTGGGCCTGCGCGTCTGGAGCCTGTGCTCCGCGACGGGAGAGGCCGCGATGATGAGAGGCCTGCGCACAGCGATGAAGAGTGGTCCCCAATTGCCACAGCTGGAGAAAGCCCTCGCACGGAAACGAAGACCCAACACAGCCATAAATAAATTAAATAAATAAATAATAATAAAAAAAAAAAAAAAAAAGAGAATCCTAATGTGATTTCTTGATAATGGGTGTGTTCCTTATCTTCTCCTAGTGTCTAAGCTCTTCTCCATGGCTGGACCCCCAAATAATATTCCTTTACGTGCTAAGGGGTATCTAGAGAGTGGGATAGGTTTAATAACTACTCTCACCCTAAAGCGTACCCTAACCCTAACCCCTACCCTAACCCTAACGCGTACCCTAATCCTAACCCATACCCTAAACCGAGCCCTAACCCTAACACTAACCCTAACCCTAACCCTAACCCATACCCTACACCCTACCCTAATCCCTCCCCGAACCCGTACCCTAAGCCGTACCCTAACCCTCACCCTAACTCTAACTCTAACCCTAAGCTACCCTTGATTGCTTCTGCCTCCAATAGATTTCCTAAGCACTAGTGTTTTAAGGAACAGGTTAAAAAGAGAATCCTAATGTGATTTCTTGATAATGGGTGTGTTCCTTATCTTCTCCTAGTGTCTAAACTCTTCTCCATGGCTGGACCCCCAAATAATATTCCTTTACGTGCTCAGGGGTATCTAGAGAGTGGGATAGGTTTAATATCTACCCTCACCCTAGTGCGTACCATAACCCTAACCCCTACCCTAACACTAACGCGTACCCTAATCCTAACCCGTACCCTAAACAGAGCCCGAACCCTAACACTAACCCTAACCCTAACCCTAACCCATACCCTACGCCCTACTCGAACCCCTCCCCGAACCCGTACCCTAAGCCGTACCCTAACCCTAACCCTAACCCTAAGCTACCCTTGACTGCTTCTGCCTCCAATAGATTTCCTAAGCACTAGTGTTTTAAGGAACAGGTTAAAAAGAGAATCCTAATGTGATTTCTTGATAATGGGTGTGTTCCTTATTTTCTCCTAGTGTCTAAACTCTTCTCCATGGCTGGACCCCCAAATAATATTCCTTTACGTGCTAAGGGGTATCTAGAGAGTGGGATAGGTTTAATAAGTAACCTCACCCTATCGCATACCCTAACCCTAACCCCTACCCTAACCCTAACGCGTACCCTAATCCTAACCCGTACCCTAAACCGAGCCCTAACCCTAACACTAACCCTAACCCTAACCCTATCCCATACCCTACGCCCTACCCGAACCCCTCCCCGAACCCGTACCCTAAGCCGTACCCTAACCCTAACCCTAACCCTAAGCTACCCTTGACTGCTTCTGCCTCCAATAGATTTCCTAAGCACTAGTGTTTTAAGGAACAGGTTAAAAAGAGAATCCTAATGTGATTTCTTGATAATGGGTGTGTTCCTTATTTTCTCCTAGTGTCTAAACTCTTCTCCATGGCTGGACCCCCAAATAATATTCCTTTACGTGCTAAGGGGTATCTAGAGAGTGGGATAGGTTTAATAACTAACCTCACCCTATCGCGTACCCTAACCCTAACCCCTACCCTAACACTAACGCGTACCCTAATCCTAACCCGTACCCTAAACCGAGCCCTAACCCTAACACTAACCCTAACCCTAACCCATACCCTACGCCCTACCCGAACGCCTCCCCGAACCCGTACCCTAAGCCGTACCCTAAACCTAACCCTAACCCTAAGCTACCCTTGACTGCTTCTGCCTCCAATAGATTTCCTAAGCACTAGTGTTTTAAGGAACAAGTTAAAAAGAGAATCCTGGGGCTTCCCTGGTGGCGCAGTGGTTGAGAGTCTGCCTGCCGGTGCAGGGGACGCGGGTTCGAGCCCTGGTCTGGGAGGATCCCACATGCCGCGGAGCAGCTGGGCCCGTGAGCCACAGTTGCTGGGCCTGCGCGTCTGGAGCCTGTGCTCCGCGACGGGAGAGGCCGCGATGATGAGAGGCCTGCGCACCGCGATGAAGAGTGGTCCCCACTTGCCACAACTGGAGAAAGCCCTCGCACGGAAACGAAGACCCAACACAGCCATAAATAAATTAAATAAATAAATAATTAAAAAAAAAAAAAAAGAGAATCCTAATGTGATTTCTTGATAATGGGTGTGTTCCTTATCTTCTCCTAGTGTCTAAGCTCTTCTCCATGGCTGGACCCCCAAATAATATTCCTTTACGTGCTAAGGGGTATCTAGAGAGTGGGATAGGTTTAATAACTACCCTCACCCTAGTGCGTACCATAACCCTAACCCCTACCCTAACACTAACGCGTACCCTAATCCTAACCCGTACCCTAAACAGAGCCCGAACCCTAACACTAACCCTAACCCTAACCCTAACCCTAACCCATACCCTACGCCCTACCCGAACCCCTCCCCGAACCCGTACCCTAAGCCGTACCCTAACCGTAACCCTAACCCTAAGCTACCCTTGACTGCTTCTGCCTCCAATAGATTTCCTAAGCACTAGTGTTTTAAGGAACAGGTTAAAAAGAGAATCCTAATGTGATTTCTTGATAATGGGTGTGTTCCTTATTTTCTCCTAGTGTCTAAACTCTTCTCCATGGCTGGACCCCCAAATAATATTCTTTTACGTGCTAAGGGGTATCTAGAGAGTGGGATAGGTTTAATAAGTAACCTCACCCTATCGCATACCCTAACCCTAACCCCTACCCTAACCCTAACGCGTACCCTAATCCTAACCCGTACCCTAAACCGAGCCCTAACCCTAACACTAACCCTAACCCTAACCCTATCCCATACCCTACGCCCTACCCTAACCCCTCCCCGAACCCGTACCCTAAGCCGTACCCTAACCCTAACACTAACCCTAAGCTACCCTTGACTGCTTCTGCCTCCAATAGATTTCCTAAGCACTATTGTTTGAAGGAACAGGTTAAAAAGAGAATCCTAATGTGATTTCTTGATAATGGGTGTGTTCCTTATTTTCTCCTAGTGTCTAAACTCTTCTCCATGGCTGGACCCCCAAATAATATTCCTTTACGTGCTAAGGGGTATCTAGAGAGTGGGATAGGTTTAATAACTAACCTCACCCTATCGCGTACCCTAACCCTAACCCCTACCCTAACACTAACGCGTACCCTAATCCTAACCCGTACCCTAAACCGAGCCCTAACCCTAACACTAACCCTAACCCTAACCCTAACCCATACCCTACGCCCTACCCGAACCCCTCCCCGAACCCGTACCCTAAGCCGTACCCTAACCCTCACCCTAACCTTAACCCTAACCCTAAGCTACCCTTGACTGCTTCTGCCTCCAATAGATTTCCTAAGCACTAGTGTTTTAAGGAACAGGTTAAAAAGAGAATCCTAATGTGATTTCTTGATAATGGGTGTGTTCCTTATCTTCTCCTAGTGTCTAAACTCTTCTCCATGGCTGGACCCCCAAATAATATTCCTTTACGTGCTAAGGGGTATCTAGAGAGTGGGATAGGTTTAATAACTACCCTCACCCTAACGCGTACCCTAACCCTAACCCCTACCCTAACCCTAACGCGTACCCTAATCCTAACCCGTACCCTAAACCGAGCCCTAACCCTAACACGAGCGCTAACCCTAACCCTAACCCATACCCTATGCCCTACCCGAACGCCTCCCCGAACCCGTACCCTAAGCCGTACCCTAACCCTCACCCTCACCCTTACCCTAACCCTAAGCTACCATTGACTGCTTCTGCCTCCAATAGATTTCCTAAGCACTAGTGTTTTAAGGAACATGTTAAACAGAGAATCCTAATGTGATTTCTTGATAATGGGTGTGTTCCTTATCTTCTCCTAGTGTCTAAACTCTTCTCCATGGCTGGACCCCCAAATAATATTCCTTTATGTGCTAAGGGGTATCTAGAGAGTGGGATAGGTTTAATAACTACCCTCACCCTAACACGTACCCTAACCCTAACCCCTACCCTAACCCTAACGCGTACCCTAATCCTAACCCGTACCCTAAACCGAGCCCTAACCCTAACACTAGCGCTAACCCTAACCCTAACCCATACCCTACGCCCTACCCGAACGCCTCCCCGAACCCGTACCCTAACCCTCACCCTAACCCTAACCCTAACCCTAAGCTACCCTTGACTGCTTCTGCCTCCAATAGATTTCCTAAGCAATAGTGTTTTAAGGAACAGGTTAAAAAGAGAATCCTAATGTGATTTCGTGATAATGGGTGTGTTCCTTATCTTCTCCTAGTGTCTAAACTCTTCTCCATGGCTGGACCCACAAATAATATTCCTTTACGTGCTAAGGGGTATCTAGAGAGTGGGATAGGTTTAATAACTAACCTCACCCTATCGCGTACCCTAACCCTAACCCCTACCCTAACACTAACGCGTACGCTAATCCTAACCCGTACCCTATACCGAGCCCTAACCCTAACACTAACCCTAACCCTAACCCTAAACCATACCCTACGTCCTACCCGAACCCCTCCCCGAACCCGTACCCTAAGCCGTACCCTAACCCTCACCCTCACCCTAACCCTAAACCTAAGCTACCCTTGACTGCTTCTGCCTCCAATAGATTTCCTAAGCACTAGTGTTTTAAGGAACAGGTTAAAAAGAGAATCCTAATGTGATTTCTTGATAATGGGTGTGTTCCTTATCTTCTCCTAGTGTCTAAACTCTTCTCCATGGCTGGACCCCCAAATAATATTCCTTTATCTGCTAAGGGGTATCTAGAGAGTGGGATAGGTTTAATAACTACCCTCATCCTAACGCGTACCCTAAACCTAACCCCTACCCTAACCCTAACGCGTACCCTAATCCTAACCTGTACCCTAAACCGAGCCCTAACCCTAACACTAGCGCTAACCCTAACCCTAACCCATACCCTATGCCCTACCCGAACGCCTCCCCGAACCCGTACCCTAAGCCGTACCCTAACCCTCACCCTCACCCTTACCCTAACCCTAAGCTACCATTGACTGCTTCTGCCTCCAATAGATTTCCTAAGCACTAGTGTTTTAAGGAACAAGTTAAAAAGAGAATCCTGGGGCTTCCCTGGTGGCGCAGTGGTTGAGAGTCTGCCTGCCGGTGCAGGGGACGCGGGTTCGAGCCCTGTTCTGGGAGGATCCCACATGCCGCGGAGCAGCTGGGCCCGTGAGCCACAGTTGCTGGGCCTGCGCGTCTGGAGCCTGTGCTCCGCGACGGGAGAGGCCGCGATGATGAGAGGCCTGCGCACAGCGATGAAGAGTGGTCCCCAATTGCCACAACTGGAGAAAGCCCTCGCACGGAAACGAAGACCCAACACAGCCATAAATAAATTAAATAAATAAATAATAATAAAAAAAAAAAAAAAAAAGAGAATCCTAATGTGATTTCTTGATAATGGGTGTGTTCCTTATCTTCTCCTAGTGTCTAAGCTCTTCTCCATGGCTGGACCCCCAAATAATATTCCTTTACGTGCTAAGGGGTATCTAGAGAGTGGGATAGGTTTAATAACTACTCTCACCCTAAAGCGTACCCTAACCCTAACCCCTACCCTAACCCTAACGCGTACCCTAATCCTAACCCATACCCTAAACCGAGCCCTAACCCTAACACTAACCCTAACCCTAACCCTAACCCATACCCTACACCCTACCCTAACCCCTCCCCGAACCCGTACCCTAAGCCGTACCCTAACCCTCACCCTAACTCTAACTCTAACCCTAAGCTACCCTTGATTGCTTCTGCCTCCAATAGATTTCCTAAGCACTAGTGTTTTAAGGAACAGGTTAAAAAGAGAATCCTAATGTGATTTCTTGATAATGGGTGTGTTCCTTATCTTCTCCTAGTGTCTAAACTCTTCTCCATGGCTGGACCCCCAAATAATATTCCTTTACGTGCTCAGGGGTATCTAGAGAGTGGGATAGGTTTAATATCTACCCTCACCCTAGTGCGTACCATAACCCTAACCCCTACCCTAACACTAACGCGTACCCTAATCCTAACCCGTACCCTAAACAGAGCCCTAACCCTAACACTAACCCTAACCCTAACCCTAACCCATACCCTACGCCCTACCCGAACGCCTCCCCGAACCCGTACCCTAAGCCGTACCCTAAACCTAACCCTAACCCTAAGCTACCCTTGACTGCTTCTGCCTCCAATAGATTTCCTAAGCACTAGTGTTTTAAGGAACAAGTTAAAAAGAGAATCCTAATGTGATTTCGTGATAATGGGTGTGTTCCTTATCTTCTCCTAGTGTCTAAACTCTTCTCCATGGCTGGACCCACAAATAATATTCCTTTACGTGCTAAGGGGTATCTAAAGAGTGTGATAGGTTTAATAACTAACCTCACCCTATCGCGTACCCTAACCCTAACCCCTACCCTAACACTAACGCGTACCCTAATCCTAACCCGTACCCTAAACCGAGCCCTAACCCTAACACTAGCGCTAACCCTAACCCTAACCCATACCCTACGCCCTACCCGAACGCCTCCCCGAACCCGTACCCTAAGCCGTACCCTAACCCTCACCCTCACCCTAACCCTAACCCTAAGCTACCATTGACTGCTTCTTCCTCCAATAGATTTCATAAGCACTAGTGTTTTAAGGAACAAGTTAAAAAGAGAATCCTGGGGCTTCCCTGGTGGCGCAGTGGTTGAGAGTCTGCCTGCCGGTGCAGGGGACGCGGGTTCGAGCCCTGGTCTGGGAGGATGCCACATGCCGCGGAGCAGCTGGGCCCGTGAGCCACAGTTGCTGGGCCTGCGCGTCTGGAGCCTGTGCTCCGCGACGGGAGAGGCCGCGATGATGAGAGGCCTGCGCACCGCGATGAAGAGTGGTCCCCACTTGCCACAACTGGAGAAAGCCCTCGCACGGAAACGAAGACCCAACACAGCCATAAATAAATTAAATAAATAAATAATTTAAAAAAAAAAAAAAAAAAAAAAAGAGAATCCTAATGTGATTTCTTGATAATGGGTGTGTTCCTTATCTTCTCCTAGTGTCTAAGCTCTTCTCCATGGCTGGACCCCCAAATAATATTCCTTTACGTGCTAAGGGGTATCTAGAGAGTGGGATAGGTTTAATAACTACTCTCACCCTAAAGCGTACCCTAACCCTAACCCCTACCCTAACCCTAACGCGTACCCTAATCCTAACCCTTACCCTAAACCGAGCCCTAACCCTAACCCTAACCCTAACGCGTACCCTAACCCTAACCCCTACCCTAACCCTAATGCGTACCCTAATCCTAACCCGTACCCTAAACCGAGCCCTAACCCTAACACTAGCGCTAACCCTAACCCTAACCCATACCCTACGCCCTACCCGAACCCCTCCCCGAACCCGTACCCTAAGCCGTACCCTAACCCTCACCCTAAACCTAGCCCTAACCCTAAGTTACCCTTGACTGCTTCTGCCTCCAATAGATTTCCTAAGCACTAGTGTTTTAAGGAACAGGTTAAAAAGAGAATCCTAATGTGATTTCTTGATAATGGGTGTGTTCCTTATCTTCTCCTAGTGTCTAAGCTCTTCTCCATGGCTGGACCCCCAAATAATATTCCTTTACGTGCTAAGGGGTATCTAGAGAGTGGGATAGGTTTAATAACTAAATTCACACTATCGCGTACCCTAACCCTAACCCCTACCCTAACACTAACGCGTACCCTAATCCTAACCCTTACCCTAAACCGAGCCCTAACCCTAACCCTAACCCTAACGCGTACCCTAACCCTAACCCCTACCCTAACCCTAATGCGTACCCTAATCCTAACCCGTACCCTAAACCGAGCCCTAACCCTAACACTAGCGCTAACCCTAACCCTAACCCATACCCTACGCCCTACCCGCACCCCTCCCCGAACCCGTACCCTAAGCCGTACCCTAACCCTCACCCTAAACCTAACCCTAACCCTAAGCTACCCTTGATTGCTTCTGCCTCCAATAGATTTCCTAAGCACTAGTGTTTTAAGGAACAGGTTAAAAAGAGAATCCTAATGTGATTTCTTGATAATGGGTGTGTTCCTTATCTTCTCCTAGTGTCTAAACTCTTCTCCATGGCTGGACCCCCAAATAATATTCCTTTACGTGCTAAGGGGTATCTAGAGAGTGGGATAGGTTTAATAACTACCCTCACCCTAGTGCGTACCATAACCCTAACCCCTACCCTAACACTAACGCGTACCCTAATCCTAACCCGTACCCTAAACTGAGCCCTAACCCTAACACTAGCCCTAACCCTAACCCTAACCCATACCCTACGCCCTACCCGAACCCCTCCCCGAACCCGTACCCTAAGCCGTACCCTAACCCTCACCCTAACCCTAACCCTAAACCTAAGCTACCCTTGACTGCTTCTGCCACCAATAGATTTCCTAAGCACTAGTGTTTTAAGGTACAGGTTAAAAAGAGAATCCTAATGTGATTTCTTGATAATGGGTGTGCTCCTTATCTTCTCCTAGTGTCTAAACTCTTCTCCATGGCTGGACCCCCAAATAATATTCCTTTACGTGCTAAGGGGTATCTAGAGAGTGGGATAGGTTTAATAACTAACCTCACCCTAAAGCGTAACCTAACCCTAACCCCTACCCTAACACTAACGCGTACCCTAATCCTAAACCGTACCCTAAACCGAGCCCGAACCCTAAAACTAACCCTAACCCTAACCCATACCCTAGGCCCTACCCGAAACCCTCCCCGAACCCGTACCCTAAGCCATACCCTAACCCTCACCCTAACCCTAACCCTAACCCTTAGCTACCCTTGACTGCTTCTGCCTCCAATAGATTTCCTAAGCACTAGTGTTTTAAGGAACAGGTTAAATAGAGAATCCTAAAGTGATTTGTTGATAATGGGTGTGTTCCTTATCTTCTCCTAGTGTCTAAGCTCTTCTCCATGGCTGGACCCCCAAATAATATTCTTTACGTGCTAAGGGGTATCTAGAGAGTGGGATAGGTTTAATAACTACCCTCACCCTAGTGCGTACCATAACCCTAACCGCTACCCTAACACTAACGCGTACCCTAATCTTAACCCGTGCCCTAAACCGAGCCCTAACCCTAACACTAGCCCTAACCGTAACCCTAACCCATACCCTACGCCCTACCCGAACCCCTCCCCGAACCCGTACCCTAAGCCGTACCCTAACCCTCACCCTCACCCTAACCCTATCCCTAAGCTACCCTTGACTGCTTCTGCCTCCAATAGATTTTCTAAGCACTAGTGTTTTAAGGTACAGGTTAAAAAGAGAATCCTAATGTGATTTCTTGATAATGGGTGTGCTCCTTATCTTCTCCTAGTGTCTAAACTCTTCTCCATGGCTGGACCCCCAAATAATATTCCTTTACGTGCTAAGGGGTATCTAGAGAGTGGGATAGGTTTAATAACTACCCTCACCCTAACGCGTACCCTAACCCTAACCCCTACCCTAACCCTAACGCGTACCCTAATCCTAACCCGTACCCTAAACCGAGCCCTAACCCTAACACTAGCGCTAACCCTAACCCTAACCCATACCCTACGCCCTACCCGAACCCCTCCCCGAACCCGTTCCCTAAGTCGTACCCTAACCCTCACCCTAAACCTAACCCTAACCCTAAGCTACCCTTGACTGCTTCTGCCTCCAATAGATTTCCTAAGCAGTAGTGTTTTAAGGAACAGGTTAAAAAGAGAATCCTAATGTGATTTCTTGATAATGGGTGTGTTCCTTAACTTCTCCTAGTGTCTAAACTCTTCTCCATGGCTGGACCCCCAAATAATATTCCTTTACGTGCTAAGGGGTATCTAGAGAGTGTGATAGGTTTAATAACTACCCTCACCCTAACGCGTACCCTAACCCTAACCCCTACCCTAACCCTAACGCGTACCCTATTCCTAACCCGTACCCTAAACCGAGCCCTAACCCTAACACTAACCCTAACCCTAACCCTAACCCATACCCTACGCCCTACCCGAACCCCTCCCCGAACCCGTACCCTAAGCCGTACCCTAACCCTCACCCTAACTCTAACTCTAACCCTAAGCTACCCTTGATTGCTTCTGCCTCCAATAGATTTCCTAAGCACTAGTGTTTTAAGGAACAGGTTAAAAAGAGAATCCTAATGTGATTTCTTGATAATGGGTGTGTTCCTTATCTTCTCCTAGTGTCTAAACTCTTCTCCATGGCTGGACCCCCAAATAATATTCCTTTACGTGCTCAGGGGTATCTAGAGAGTGGGATAGGTTTAATAACTACCCTCACCCTAGTGCGTACCATAACCCTAACCCCTACCCTAACACTAACGCGTACCCTAATCCTAACCCGTACCCTAAACAGAGCCCGAACCCTAACACTAACCCTAACCCTAACCCTAACCCATACCCTACGCCCTACCCGAACCCCTCCCCGAACCCGTACCCTAAGCCGTACCCTAACCCTAACCCTAACCCTAAGCTACCCTTGACTGCTTCTGCCTCCAATAGATTTCCTAAGCACTAGTGTTTTAAGGAACAGGTTAAAAAGAGAATCCTAATGTGATTTCTTGATAATGGGTGTGTTCCTTATTTTCTCCTAGTGTCTAAACTCTTCTCCATGGCTGGACCCCCAAATAATATTCCTTTACGTGCTAAGGGGTATCTAGAGAGTGGGATAGGTTTAATAAGTAACCTCACCCTATCGCATACCCTAACCCTAACCCCTACCCTAACCCTAACGCGTACCCTAATCCTAACCCGTACCCTAAACCGAGCCCTAACCCTAACACTAACCCTAACCCTAACCCTATCCCATACCCTACGCCCTACCCGAACCCCTCCCCGAACCCGTACCCTAAGCCGTACCCTAACCCTAACCCTAACCCTAAGCTACCCTTGATTGCTTCTGCCTCCAATAGATTTCCTAAGCACTAGTGTTTTAAGGAACAGGTTAAAAAGAGAATCCTAATGTGATTTCTTGATAATGGGTGTGTTCCTTATTTTCTCCTAGTGTCTAAACTCTTCTCCATGGCTGGACCCCCAAATAATATTCCTTTACGTGCTAAGGGGTATCTAGAGAGTGGGATAGGTTTAATAACTAACCTCACCCTATCGCGTACCCTAACCCTAACCCCTACCCTAACACTAACGCGTACCCTAATCCTAACCCGTACCCTAAACCGAGCCCTAACCCTAACACTAACCCTAACCCTAACCCTAACCCATACCCTACGCCCTACCCGAACCCCTCCCCGAACCCGTACCCTAAGCCGTACCCTAACCCTCACCCTAACCCTAACCCTAACCCTAAGCTACCCTTGACTGCTTCTGCCTCCAATAGATTTCATAAGCACTAGTGTTTTAAGGAACAAGTTAAAAAGAGAATCCTGGGGCTTCCCTGGTGGCGCAGTGGTTGAGAGTCTGCCTGCCGGTGCAGGGGACGCGGGTTCGAGCCCTGGTCTGGGAGGATGCCACATGCCGCGGAGCAGCTGGGCCCGTGAGCCACAGTTGCTGGGCCTGCGCGTCTGGAGCCTGTGCTCCGCGACGGGAGAGGCCGCGATGATGAGAGGCCTGCGCACCGCGATGAAGAGTGGTCCCCACTTGCCACAACTGGAGAAAGCCCTCGCACGGAAACGAAGACCCAACACAGCCATAAATAAATTAAATAAATAAATAATTTAAAAAAAAAAAAAAAAAAAAAGAGAATCCTAATGTGATTTCTTGATAATGGGTGTGTTCCTTATCTTCTCCTAGTGTCTAAGCTCTTCTCCATGGCTGGACCCCCAAATAATATTCCTTTACGTGCTAAGGGGTATCTAGAGAGTGGGATAGGTTTAATAACTACTCTCACCCTAAAGCGTACCCTAACCCTAACCCCTACCCTAACCCTAACGCGTACCCTAATCCTAACCCGTACCCTAAACCGAGCCCTAACCCTAACACTAGCGCAAACCATAACCCTAACCCATACCCTACGCCCTACCCGAACCCCTCCCCGAACCTGTACCCTAATCCGTACCCTAACCCTCACCCTCACCCTAACCCTAACCCTAAGCTACCCTTGACTGCTTCTGCCTCCAATAGATTTCCTAAGCACTAGTGTTTTAAGGAACAGGTTAAAAAGAGAATCCTAATGTGATTTCTTGATAATGGGTGTGTTCCTTATCTTCTCCTAGTGTCTAAACTCTTCTCCATGGCTGGACCCCCAAATAATATTCCTTTACGTGCTAAGGGGTATCTAGAGAGTGGGATAGGTTTAATAACTACCCTCACCCTAACGCGTACCCTAACCCTAACCCCTACCTTAACCCTAATGCGTACCCTAATCCTAACCCGTACCCTAAACCGAGCCCTAACCCTAACACTAGCGCTAACCCTAACCCTAACACATACCCTACGCCCTACCCGAACCCCTCCCCGAACCCGTACCCTAAGCCGTACCCTAACCCTCACCCTAAACCTAACCCTAACCCTAAGCTACCCTTGATTGCTTCTGCCTCCAATAGATTTCCTAAGCACTAGTGTTTTAAGGAACAGGTTAAAAAGAGAATCCTAATGTGATTTCTTGATAATGGGTGTGTTCCTTATCTTCTCCTAGTGTCTAAACTCTTCTCCATGGCTGGACCCCCAAATAATAATCCTTTACGTGCTAAGGGGTATCTAGAGAGTGGGATAGGTTTAATAACTACCCTCACCCTAGTGCGTACCATAACCCTAACCCCTACCCTAACACTAACGCGTACCCTAATCCTAACCCGTACCCTAAACCGAGCCCGAACCCTAACACTAACCCTAACCCTAACCCTAACCCATACACTACGCCCTACCCGAACCCCTCCCCGAACCCGTACCCTAAGCCATACCCTAACCCTAACCCTAACCCTAAGCTACCCTTGACTGCTTCTGCCTCCAATAGATTTCCTAAGCACTAGTGTTTTAAGGAACAGGTTAAAAAGAGAATCCTAATGTGATTTCTTGATAATGGGTGTGTTCCTTATCTTCTCCTCGTGTCTAAACTCTTCTCCATGGCTGGACCCCCAAATAATATTCCTTTACGTGCTAAGGGGTATCTAGAGAGTGGGATAGGTTTAATAACTAACCTCACACTATCGCGTACCCTAACCCTAACCCCTACCCTAACACTAACGCGTACCCTAATCCTAACCCTTACCCTAAACCGAGCCCTAACCCTAAACCTAACCCTAACGCGTACCCTAACCCTAACCCCTACCCTAACCCTAATGCGTACCCTAATCCTAACCCGTACCCTAAACCGAGCCCTAACCCTAACACTAGCGCTAACCCTAACCCTAACCCATACCCTACGCCCTACCCGAACCCCTCCCCGAACCCGTACCCTAAGCCGTACCCTAACCCTCACCCTAAACCTAACACTAACCCTAAGCTACCCTTGATTGCTTCTGCTTCCAATAGATTTCCTAAGCACTAGTGTTTTAAGGAACAGGTTAAAAAGAGAATCCTAATGTGATTTCTTGATAATGGGTGTGTTCCTTATCTTCTCCTAGTGTCTAAACTCTTCTCCATGGCTGGACCCCCAAATAATATTCCTTTACGTGCTAAGGGGTATCTAGAGAGTGGGATAGGTTTAATAACTACCCTCACCCTAGTGCGTACCATAACCCTAACCCCTACCCTAACACTAACGCGTACCCTAATCCTAACCCGTACCCTAAACTGAGCCCTAACCCTAACACTAGCCCTAACCCTAACCCTAACCCATACCCTACGCCCTACCCGAACCCCTCCCCGAACCCGTACCCTAAGCCGTACCCTAACCCTCACCCTAACCCTAACCCTAAACCTAAGTTACCCTTGACTGCTTCTGCCACCAATAGATTTCCTAAGCACTAGTGTTTTAAGGTACAGGTTAAAAAGAGAATCCTAATGTGATTTCTTGATAATGGGTGTGCTCCTTATCTTCTCCTAGTGTCTAAACTCTTCTCCATGGCTGGAGCCCCAAATAATATTCCTTTACGTGCTAAGGGGTATCTAGAGAGTGGGATAGGTTTAATAACTAACCTCACCCTAAAGCGTAACCTAACCCTAACCCCTACCCTAACACTAACACGTACCCTAATCCTAAACCGTACCCTAAACCGAGCCCGAACCCTAAAACTAACCCTAACCCTAACCCATACCCTAGGCCCTACCCGAACCCCTCCCCGAACCCGTACCCTAAGCCATACCCTAACCCTCACCCTAACCCTAACCCTAACCCTAAGCTACCCTTGACTGCTTCTGCCTCCAATAGATTTCCTAAGCACTAGTGTTTTAAGGAACAGGTTAAATAGAGAATCCTAAAGTGATTTGTTGATAATGGGTGTGTTCCTTATCTTCTCCTAGTGTCTAAGCTCTTCTCCATGGCTGGACCCCCAAATAATATTCTTTACGTGCTAAGGGGTATCTAGAGAGTGGGATAGGTTTAATAACTACCCTCACCCTAGTGCGTAGCATAACCCTAACCGCTACCCTAACACTAACGCGTACCCTAATCTTAACCCGTGCCCTAAACCGAGCCCTAACCCTAACACTAGCCCTAACCGTAACCCTAACCCATACCCTACGCCCTACCCGAACCCCTCCCCGAACCTGTACACTAAGCCGTACCCTAACCCTCACCCTCACCCTAACCCTATCCCTAAGCTACCCTTGACTGCTTCTGCCTCCAATAGATTTTCTAAGCACTAGTGTTTTAAGGTACAGGTTAAAAAGAGAATCCTAATGTGATTTCTTGATAATGGGTGTGCTCCTTATCTTCTCCTAGTGTCTAAACTCTTCTCCATGGCTGGACCCCCAAATAATATTCCTTTACGTGCTAAGGGGTATCTAGAGAGTGGGATAGGTTTAATAACTACCCTCACCCTAACGCGTACCCTAACCCTAACCCCTACCCTAACCCTAACGCGTACCCTAATCCTAACCCGTACCCTAAACCGAGCCCTAACCCTAACACTAGCGCTAACCCTAACCCTAACCCATACCCTACGCCCTACCCGAACCCCTCCCCGAACCCGTACCCTAAGTCGTACCCTAACCCTCACCCTAAACCTAACCCTAACCCTAAGCTACCCTTGACTGCTTCTGCCTCCAATAGATTTCCAAAGCACTAGTGTTTTAAGGAACAGGTTAAAAAGAGAATCCTAATGTGATTTCTTGATAATGGGTGTGTTCCTTATCTTCTCCTAGTGTCTAAACTCTTCTCCATGGCTGGACCCCCAAATAATATTCCTTTACGTGCTAAGGGGTATCTAGAGAGTGGGATAGGTTTAATAACTACCCTCACCCTAACGCGTACCCTAACCCTAACCCCTACCCTAACCCTAACGCGTACCCTATTCCTAACCCGTACCCTAAACCGAGCCCTAACCCTAACACTAACCCTAACCCTAACCCTAACCCATACCCTACGCCCTACCCGAACCCCTCCCCGAACCCGTACCCTAAGCCGTACCCTAACCCTAACCCTAACCCTAAGCTACCCTTGACTGCTTCTGCCTCCAATAGATTTCCTAAGCAGTAGTGTTTTAAGGAACAGGTTAAAAAGAGAATCCTAATGTGATTTCTTGATAATGGGTGTGTTCCTTATCTTCTCCTCGTGTCTAAACTCTTCTCCATGGATGGACCCCCAAATAATATTCCTTTACGTGCTAAGGGGTATCTAGAGAGTGTGATAGGTTTAATAACTACCCTCAGCCTAACGCGTACCCTAACCCTAACCACTACCCTAACCCTAACGCGTACCCTAATCCTAACCCGTACCCTAAACCGAGCCCTAACCCTAACACTAACCCTAAACCTAACCCTAACCCATACCCTACGCCCTACCCGAACCCGTACCCTAAGCCGTACCCTAACCCTCACCCTAACCCTAACCCTAACCCTAAGCTACCCTTGAGTGCTTCTGCCACCAATAGATTTCCTAAGCACTAGTGTTTTAAGGAACAGGTTAAAAAGAGAATCCTAATGTGATTTCGTGATAATGGGTGTGTTCCTTATCTTCTCCTAGTGTCTAAACTCTTCTCCATGGCTGGACCCCCAAATAATATTCCTTTACGTGCTAAGGGGTATCTAGAGAGTGTGATAGGTTTAATAACTAACCTCACCCTATCGCGTACCCTTACCCTAACCCCTACCCTAACACTAACGCGTACCCTAATCCTAACCCGTACCCTAAACCGAGCCCTAACCCTAACACTAACCCTAACCCTAACCCTAAACCATACCCTACGCCCTACCCGAACCCCTCCCCGAACCCGTATCCTAAGCCGTACCCTAACCCTCACCCTCACCCTCACCCTAACCCTAAGCTACCCTTGACTGCTTCTGTCTCCAATAGATTTCCTAAGCACTAGTGTTTTAAGGAACAGGTTAAAAAGAGAATCCTAATGTGATTTCTTGAGAATGGGTGTGTTCCTTATCTTCTCCTAGTGTCTAAACTCTTCTCCATGGCTGGACCCCCAAATAATATTCCTTTACGTGCTAAGGGGTATATAGAGAGTGGGATAGGTTTAATAACTACCCTCACCCTAACGCGTACCCTAACCCTAACCCCTACCCTAACCCTAACGCGTACCCTAATCCTAACCCGTACCCTAAACCGAGCCCTAACCCTAACACTAGCGCTAACCCTAACCATAACCCATACCCTACGCCCTACCCGAACCCCTCCCCGAACCCGTACCCTAAGCCGTACCCTAACCCTCACCCTAAACCTAACCCTAACCCTAAGCTACCCTTGACTGCTTCTGCCTCCAATAGATTTCCTAAGCACTAGTGTTTTAAGGAACAGGTTAAAAAGAGATTCCTAATGTGATTTCTTGATAATGGGTGTGTTCCTTATCTTCTCCTAGTGTCTAAGCTCTTCTCCATGGCTGGACCCCCAAATAATATTCCTTTACGTGCTAAGGGGTATCTAGAGAGTGTGATAGGTTTAATAACTACCCTCACCCTAACGCGTACCCTAACCCTAACCCCTACCCTAACCCTAACGCGTACCCTAATCCTAACCCGTACCCTAAACCGAGCCCTAACCCTAACACTAACCCTAACCCTAAACCTAACCCATACCCTACGCCCTACCCGAACCCCTCCCCGAACCCGTACCCTAAGCCGTACCCTAACCCTCACCCTAACCCTAACCCTAACCCTAAGCTACCCTTGAGTGCTTCTGCCACCAATAGATTTCCTCAGCACTAGTGTTTTAAGGAACAGGTTAAAAAGAGAATCCTAATGTGATTTCGTGATAATGGGTGTGTTCCTTATCTTCTCCTAGTGTCTAAACTCTTCTCCATGTCTGGACCCACAAATAATATTCCTTTACGTGCTAAGGGGTATCTAGAGAGTGTGATAGGTTTAATAACTAACCTCACCCTATCGCATACCCTAACCCTAACCCCTACCCTAACCCTAACGCGTACCCTAATCCTAACCCGTACCCTAAACCGAGCCCTAACCCTAACACAAACCCTAACCCTAACCCTAACCCATACACTACGCCCTACCCGAACCCCTCCCCGAAACCGAACCCTAAGCCGTACCCTAACCCTAACCCTAACCCTAAGCTACCCTTGACTGCTTCTGCCTCCAATAGATTTCCTAAGCACTAGTGTTTTAAGGAACAGGTTAAAAAGAGAATCCTAATGTGATTTCTTGATAATGGGTGTGTTCCTTATCTTCTCCTAGTGTCTAAGCTCTTCTCCATGGCTGGACCCCCAAATAATATTCTTTTACGTGCTAAGGGGTATCTAGAGAGTGGGATAGGTTTAATAACTACTCTCACCCTAAAGCGTACCCTAAACCTAACCGCTACCCTAACCCTAACGCGTATCCTAATCCTAACCCGTACCCTAAACCGAGCCCTTACACTAACACTAACCCTAACCCTAACCCTAACCCATACCCTACGCCCTACCCAAACCCCTCCCCGAACCCGTACCCTAAGCCGTACCCTAAACCTCCCCCTAACTCTAACCCTAACACTAAGCTACCCTTGACTGCTTCTGCCTCCAATAGATTTCCTAAGCACTAGTGTTTTAAGGAACAGGTTAAAAAGAGGATCCTAATGTGATTTCTTGATAATGGGTGTGTTCCTTATCTTCTCCTCGTGTCTAAACTCTTCTCCATGGCTGGACCCCCAAATAATATTCCTTTACGTGCTAGGGGGTATCTAGAGAGTGGGATAGGTTTAATAACTAACCTCACCCTAACGCGTACCCTAACCCTAACACCTAACCTAACCCTAACGCGTACCCTAATCCTAACCCGTACCCTAAACCGAGCCCTAACCCTAACACTAACCCTAACCCTAACCCATACCCTACGCCCTACCCGAACCCGTACCCTAAGCCGTACCCTAACCCTCACCCTAACCCTAACCCTAACCCTAAGCTACCCTTGAGTGCTTCTGCCACCAATAGATTTCCTAAGCACTAGTGTTTTACGGAACAGGTTTAAAAGAGAATCCTAATGTGATTTCGTGATAATGGGTGTGTTCCTTATCTTCTCCTAGTGTCTAAACTCTTCTCCATGGCTGGACCCACAAATAATATTCCTTTACGTGCTAAGGGGTATCTAGAGAGTGTGATAGGTTTAATAACTAACCTCACCCTATCGCATACCCTAACCCTAACCCCTAACCTAACCCTAACGCGTACCCTAATCCTAACACGTACCCTAAACCGAGCCCTAACCCTAACACTAACCCTAACCCTAACCCTAACCCATACCCTACGCCCTACCCGAACCCCTCCCCGAACCTGTACCCTAAGCCGTACCCTAACCCTCACCCTAACCCTAACTCTAACCCTAAGCTACACTTGAGTGCTTCTGCCACCAATAGATTTCCTAAGCACTAGTGTTTTAAGGTACAGGTTAAAAAGAGAATCCTAATGTGATTTCATGATAATGGGTGTGCTCCTTATCTTCTCCTAGTGTCTAAACTCTTCTCCATGGCTGGACCCCCAAATAATATTCCTTTACGTGCTAAGGGGTATCTAGAGAGTGGGATAGGTTTAATAACTAACCTCACCCTAAAGCGTAACCTAACCCTAACCCCTACCCTAACACTAACGCGTACCCTAATCCTAACCCGTACCCTAAACCGAGCCCGAACCCTAACACTAACCCTAACCCTAACCCATACCCTACGCCCTACCCGAACCCCTCCCTGAACCCGTACCCTAAGCCGTACCCTAACCCTAACCCTAACACTAAGCTACCCTTGACTTCTTCTGCCTCCAATAGATTTCCTAAGCACTAGTGTTTTAAGGAACAGGTTAAAAAGAGAATCCTAATGTGATTTCTTGATAATGGGTGTGTTCCTTATGTTCTCCTCGTGTCTAAACTCTTCTCCATGGCTGGACCCCCAAATAATATTCCTTTACGTGCTAACGGGTATCTAGAGAGTGGGATAGGTTTAATAACTAACCTCACCCTATCGCGTACCCTAACCCTAACCCCTACCCTAACACTAACGCGTACCCTAATCCTAACCCGTAGCCTAAACCGAGCCCTAACCCTAACACTAACCCTAACCCTAACCCTAACCCATACCCTACGCCCTACCCGAACCCTTCCCCGAACCCGTACCCTAAGCCGTACCCTAACCCTCATCCTAACCCTAACCCTAACCCTAAGCTACCCTTGACGGCTTCTGCCTCCAACAGATTTCCTAAGCACTAGTGTTTTAAGGAACAGGTTAAAAAGAGAATCCTAATGTGATTTCTTGATAATGGGTGTGTTCCTTATCTTCTCCTAGTGTCTAAACTCTTCTCCATGGCTGGATCCCCAAATAATATTCCTTTACGTGCTAAGGGGTATCTAGAGAGTGTGATAGGTTTAATAACTACCCTCACCCTAACGCGTACCCTAACCCTAACCCCTACCCTAACCCTAACGCGTACCCTAATCCTAACCCGTACCCTAAACCGAGCCCTAACCCTAACACTAACCCTAACCCTAACCCTATCCCATACACTACGCCCTACCCGAACCCCTCCCCGAAACCGAACCCTAAGCCGTACCCTAACCCTAACCCTAACCCTAAGCTACCCTTGACTGCTTCTGCCTCCAATAGATTTCCTAAGCACTAGTGTTTTAAGGAACAGGTTAAAAAGAGGATCCTAATGTGATTTCTTGATAATGGGTGTGTTCCTTATCTTCTCCTCGTGTCTAAACTCTTCTCCATGGCTGGACCCCCAAATAATATTCCTTTACGTGCTAGGGGGTATCTAGAGAGTGGGATAGGTTTAATAACTACCCTCACCCTAACGCGTACCCTAACCCTAACACCTACCCTAACCCTAACGCGTACACTAATCCTAACCCGTACCCTAATCCTAACCCGTACCCTAAACCGAGCCCTAACCCTAACACTAACCCTAACCCTAACCCATACCCTACGCCCTACCCGAACCCGTACCCTAAGCCGTACCCTAACCCTCACCCTAACCCTAACCCTAACCCTAAGCTACCCTTGAGTGCTTCTGCCACCAATAGATTTCCTAAGCACTAGTGTTTTAAGGAACAGGTTTAAAAGAGAATCCTAATGTGATTTCGTGATAATGGGTGTGTTCCTTATCTTCTCCTAGTGTCTAAACTCTTCTCCATGGCTGGACCCACAAATAATATTCCTTTACGTGCTAAGGGGTATCTAGAGAGTGGGATAGGTTTAATAACTAACCTCACCCTATCGCATACCCTAACCCTAACCCCTAACCTAACCCTAACGCGTACCCTAATCCTAACACGTACCCTAAACCGAGCCCTAACCCTAACACTAACCCTAACCCTAACCCTAACCCATACCCTACGCCCTACCCGAACCCCTCCCCGAACCTGTACCCTAAGCCGTACCCTAACCGTCACCCTAACCCTAACTCTAACCCTAAGCTACACTTGAGTGCTTCTGCCACCAATAGATTTCCTAAGCACTAGTGTTTTAAGGTACAGGTTAAAAAGAGAATCCTAATGTGATTTCTTGATAATGGGTGTGCTCCTTATCTTCTCCTAGTGTCTAAACTCTTCTCCATGGCTGGACCCCCAAATAATATTCCTTTACGTGCTAAGGGGTATCTAGAGAGTGGGATAGGTTTAATAACTAACCTCACCCTAAAGCGTAACCTAACCCTAACCCCTACCCTAACACTAACGCGTACCCTAATCCTAACCCGTACCCTAAACCGAGCCCGAACCCTAACACTAACCCTAACCCTAACCCATACCCTACGCCCTACCCGAACCCCTCCCTGAACCCGTACCCTAAGCCGTACCCTAACCCTAACCCTAACACTAAGCTACCCTTGACTTCTTCTGCCTCCAATAGATTTCCTAAGCACTAGTGTTTTAAGGAACAGGTTAAAAAGAGAATCCTAATGTGATTTCTTGATAATGGGTGTGTTCCTTATGTTCTCCTCGTGTCTAAACTCTTCTCCATGGATGGACCCCCAAATAATATTCCTTTACGTGCTAAGGGGTATCTAGAGAGTGGGATAGGTTTAATAACTAACCTCACCCTATCGCGTACCCTAACCCTAACCCCTACCCTAACACTAACGCGTACCCTAATCCTAACCCGTAGCCTAAACCGAGCCCTAACCCTAACACTAACCCTAACCCTAACCCTAACCCATACCCTACGCCCTACCCGAACCCTTCCCCGAACCCGTACCCTAAGCCGTACCCTAACCCTCATCCTAACCCTAACCCTAACCCTAAGCTACCCTTGACGGCTTCTGCCTCCAACAGATTTCCTAAGCACTAGTGTTTTAAGGAACAGGTTAAAAAGAGAATCCTAATGTGATTTCTTGATAATGGGTGTGTTCCTTATCTTCTCCTAGTGTCTAAACTCTTCTCCATGGCTGGATCCCCAAATAATATTCCTTTACGTGCTAAGGGGTATCTAGAGAGTGTGATAGGTTTAATAACTACCCTCACCCTAACGCGTACCCTAACCCTAACCCCTACCCTAACCCTAACGCGTACCCTAATCCTAACCCGTACCCTAAACCGAGCCCTAACCCTAACACTAACCCTAACCCTAACCCTATCCCATACACTACGCCCTACCCGAACCCCTCCCCGAAACCGAACCCTAAGCCGTACCCTAACCCTAACCCTAACCCTAAGCTACCCTTGACTGCTTCTGCCTCCAATAGATTTCCTAAGCACTAGTGTTTTAAGGAACAGGTTAAAAAGAGGATCCTAATGTGATTTCTTGATAATGGGTGTGTTCCTTATCTTCTCCTCGTGTCTAAACTCTTCTCCATGGCTGGACCCCCAAATAATATTCCTTTACGTGCTAGGGGGTATCTAGAGAGTGGGATAGGTTTAATAACTACCCTCACCCTAACGCGTACCCTAACCCTAACACCTACCCTAACCCTAACGCGTACACTAATCCTAACCCGTACCCTAATCCTAACCCGTACCCTAAACCGAGCCCTAACCCTAACACTAACCCTAACCCTAACCCATACCCTACGCCCTACCCGAACCCGTACCCTAAGCCGTACCCTAACCCTCACCCTAACCCTAACCCTAACCCTAAGCTACCCTTGAGTGCTTCTGCCACCAATAGATTTCCTAAGCACTAGTGTTTTAAGGAACAGGTTTAAAAGAGAATCCTAATGTGATTTCGTGATAATGGGTGTGTTCCTTATCTTCTCCTAGTGTCTAAACTCTTCTCCATGGCTGGACCCACAAATAATATTCCTTTACGTGCTAAGGGGTATCTAGAGAGTGTGATAGGTTTAATAACTAACCTCACCCTATCGCATACCCTAACCCTAACCCCTAACCTAACCCTAACGCGTACCCTAATCCTAACACGTACCCTAAACCGAGCCCTAACCCTAACACTAACCCTAACCCTAACCCTAACCCATACCCTACGCCCTACCCAAACCCCTCCCCGAACCCGTACCCTAAGCCGTACCCTAACCCTCACCCTAACTCTAACCCTAACCCTAAGCTACCCTTGATTGCTTCTGCCTCCAATAGATTTCCTAAGCACTAGTGTTTTAAGGAACAGGTTAAAAAGAGAATCCTAATGTGATTTCTTGATAATGGGTGTGTTCCTTATCTTCTCCTAGTGTCTAAACTCTTCTCCATGGCTGGACCCCCAAATAATATTCCTTTACGTGCTAAGGGGTATCTAGAGAGTGGGATAGGTTTAATAACTACCCTCACCCTAGTGCGTACCATAACTCTAACCCCTACCCTAACACTAATGCGTACCCTAATCCTAACCCGTACCCTAAACCGAGCCCTAACCCTAACACTAGCCCTAACCCTAACCCTAACCCATACCCTACGCCCTACCCGAACACCTCCCCGAACCCGTACCCTAAGCCGTACCCTAATCCTCACCCTAACCCTAACCCTAACCCTAAGCTACCCTTGAGTGCTTCTGCCACCAATAGATTTCCTAAGCACTAGTGTTTTATGGTACAGGTTAAAAAGAGAATCCTAATGTGATTTCTTGATAATGGGTGTGCTCCTTATTTCTCCTAGTGTCTAAACTCTTCTCCATGGCTGGACCCCCAAATAATATTCCTTTACGTGCTAAGGGGTATCTAGAGAGTGGGATAACCTCACCCTATCGCGTACCCTAACCCTAACCCCTACCCTAACACTAACGCGTACCCTAATCCTAACCCGTAGCCTAAACCGAGCCCTAACCCTAACACTAACCCTAACCCTAACCCTAACCCATACCCTACGCCCTACCCGAACCCTTCCCCGAACCCGTACCCTAAGCCGTACCCTAACCCTCATCCTAACCCTAACCCTAACCCTAAGCTACCCTTGACGGCTTCTGCCTCCAACAGATTTCCTAAGCACTAGTGTTTTAAGGAACAGGTTAAAAAGAGAATCCTAATGTGATTTCTTGATAATGGGTGTGTTCCTTATCTTCTCCTAGTGTCTAAACTCTTCTCCATGGCTGGATCCCCAAATAATATTCCTTTACGTGCTAAGGGGTATCTAGAGAGTGTGATAGGTTTAATAACTACCCTCACCCTAACGCGTACCCTAACCCTAACCCCTACCCTAACCCTAACGCGTACCCTAATCCTAACCCGTACCCTAAACCGAGCCCTAACCCTAACACCAGCGCTAACCCTAACCCTAACCCATACCTTACGCCCTACCCGAACCCCTCCCCGAACCCGTACCCTAAGCCGTACCCTAACCCTCACCCTAAACCTAACCCTAACCCTAAGCTACCCTTGACTGCTTCTGCCTCCAATAGATTTCCTAAGCACTAGTGTTTTAAGGAACAGGTTAAAAAGAGAATCCTAATGTGATTTCTTGATAATGGGTGTGTTCCTTATCTTCTCCTAGTGTCTAAGCTCTTCTAAATGGCTGGACCCCCAAATAATATTCCTTTACGTGCTAAGGGGTATCTAGAGAGTGGGATAGGTTTAATAACTAACCTCAGCCTAAAGCGTACCCTAACCCTAATCGCTACCCTAACCCTAACGCGTACCCTAATCCTAACCCGTACCCTAAACCGAGCCCTTACACTAACACTAACCCTAACCCTAACCCTAACCCATACCCTACGCCCTACCCAAACCCCTCCCCGAACCCGTACCCTAAGCCGTACCCTAACCCTCACCCTAACTCTAACCCTAACCCTAAGCTACCCTTGATTGCTTCTGCCTCCAATAGATTTCCTAAGCACTAGTGTTTTAAGGAACAGGTTAAAAAGAGAATCCTAATGTGATTTCTTGATAATGGGTGTGTTCCTTATCTTCTCCTAGTGTCTAAACTCTTCTCCATGGCTGGACCCCCAAATAATATTCCTTTACGTGCTAAGGGGTATCTAGAGAGTGGGATAGGTTTAATAACTACCCTCACCCTAGTGCGTACCATAACCCTAACCCCTACCCTAACACTAATGCGTACCCTAATCCTAACCCGTACCCTAAACCGAGCCCTAACCCTAACACTAGCCCTAACCCTAACCCTAACCCATACCCTACGCCCTACCCGAACACCTCCCCGAACCCGTACCCTAAGCCGTACCCTAATCCTCACCCTAACCCTAACCCTAACCCTAAGCTACCCTTGAGTGCTTCTGCCACCAATAGATTTCCTAAGCACTAGTGTTTTATGGTACAGGTTAAAAAGAGAATCCTAATGTGATTTCTTGATAATGGGTGTGCTCCTTATTTCTCCTAGTGTCTAAACTCTTCTCCATGGCTGGACCCCCAAATAATATTCCTTTACGTGCTAAGGGGTATCTAGAGAGTGGGATAGGTTTAATAACTAACCTCACCATAAAGCGTAACCTAACCCTAACCCCTACCCTAACACTAACGCGTACCCTAATCCTAACCCGTACCCTAGACCGAGCCCGAACCCTAACACTAACCCTAACCCTAACCCATACCCTACGCCCTACCCGAACCCGTACCCTAAGCCATACCCTAACCCTCACCCTAACCCTAACCCTAACCCTAAGCTACTCTTGACTGCTTCTGCCTCCAATAGATTTCCTAAGCTCTAGTGTTTTAAGGAACAGGTTAAAAAGAGAATCCTAATGTGATTTCTTGATAATGGGTGTGTTCCTAATCTTCTCCTAGTGTCTAAACTCTTCTCCATGGCTGGACCCCCAAATAATATTCCTTTACGTGCTAAGGGGTATCTAGAGAGTGGGATAGGTTTAATAAGTAACCTCACCCTATCGCATATCCTAACCCTAACCCCTACCCTAACACTAACGCGTACCGTAATCCTAACCCGTACCCTAAACCGAGCCCTAACCCTAACACTAACCCTAACCCTAACCCTAACCCATACCCTACGCCCTACCCGAACCCGTACCCTAAGCCATACCCTAACCCTCACCCTAACCCTAACCCTAACCCTAAGCTACTCTTGACTGCTTCTGCCTCCAATAGATTTCCTAAGCACTAGTGTTTTAAGGAACAGGTTAAAAAGAGAATCCTAATGTGATTTCTTGATAATGGGTGTGTTCCTTATCTTCTCCTAGTGTCTAAACTCTTCTCCATGGCTGGACCCCCAAATAATATTCCTTTACGTGCTCAGGGGTATCTAGAGAGTGGGATAGGTTTAATAACTACCCTCACCCTAGTGCGTACCATAACCCTAACCCCTACCCTAACACTAACGCGTACCCTAATCCTAACCCGTACCCTAAACCGAGCCCGAACCCTAACCCTAACCCTAACCCTAACCCTAACCCTAACCGTAACCCTAAGCTATCCTTGACTGCTTCTGCCTCCAATTGATTTCCTAAGCACTAGTGTTTTAAGGAACAGGTTAAAAACAGAATCCTAATGTGATTTCGTGATAATGGGTGTGTTCCTTATATTTTCCTAGTGTCTAAAAACTTCTCCATGGCTGGACCCCCAAATAATATTCCTTTACGTGCTAGGGGGTATCTAGAGAGTGGGATAGGTTTAATAACTACCCTCACCCTAATGCGTACCCTAACCCTAACACCTACCCTAACCCTAACGCATACCCTAATCCTAACACGTACCCTAAACCGAGCCCTAACCCTAACACTAACCCTAACCCTAACCCTAACCCTAACCCATACCCTACGCCCTACCCGAACCCCTCCCCGAACCCGTACCCTAAGCCGTACCCTAACCCTAAACCTAACCCTAAGCTACCCTTGACTGCTTCTGCCTCCAATAGATTTCCTAAGCACTAGTGTTTTAAGGAACAGGTTAAAAAGAGAATCCTAATGTGATTTCTTGATAATGGGTGTGTTCCTTATCTTCTCCTCGTGTCTAAACTCTTCTCCATGGCTGGACCCCCAAATAATATTCCTTTACATGCTAAGGGGCATCTAGAGAGTGTGATAGGTTTAATAACTACCCTCACCCTAACGCGTACGCTAACCCTAACCCCTACCCTAACCCTAACGCGTACCCTAATCCTAACCGGTACCCTAAACCGAGCCCTAACCCTAACACTAACCCTAACCCTAACCCTAACCCATACCCTACGCCCTACCCGAACCCGTACCCTAAGCCATACCCTAACCCTCACCCTAACCCTCACCCTAACCCTAAGCTACTCTTGACTGCTTCTGCCTCCAATAGATTTCCTAAGCACCAGTGTTTTAAGGAACAGGTTAAAAAGAGAATCCTAATGTGATTTCTTGATAATGGGTGTGTTCCTTATCTTCTCCTAGTGTGTAAACTCTTCTCCATGGCTGGACCCCCAAATAATATTCCTTTACGTGCTAAGGGGTATCTAGAGAGTGGGATAGGTTTAATAAGTAACCTCACCCTATCGCATATCCTAAGCCTAACCCCTACCCTAACCCTAACGCGTACCCTAATCCTAACCCGTACCCTAAACCGAGCCCTAACCCTAACACTAACCCTAACGCTAACCCTAACCCATACACTACGCCCTACCCGAACCCCTCCCCGAACCCGTACCCTAAGCCATACCCTAACCCTAACCCTAACCCTAAGCTACCCTTGACTGCTTCTGCCTCCAATAGATTTCCTAAGCACTAGTGTTTTAAGGAACAGGTTAAAAAGAGAATCCTAATGTGATTTCTTGATAATGGGTGTGTTCCTTATCTTCTCCTCGTGTCTAAACTCTTCTCCATGGCTGGACCCCCAAATAATATTCCTTTACGTGCTAAGGGGTATCTAGAGAGTGGGATAGGTTTAATAACTAACCTCACCCTAAAGCGTAACCTAACCCTAACCCCTACCCTAACACTAACGCGTACCCTAATCCTAACCCGTACCCTAAACCGAGCCCGAACCCTAACACTAACCCTAACCCTAACCCATACCCTACGCCCTACCCGAACCCCTCCCTGAACCCGTACCCTAAGCCGTACCCTAACCCTAACCCTAACACTAAGCTACCCTTGACTTCTTCTGCCTCCAATAGATTTCCTAAGCACTAGTGTTTTAAGGAACAGGTTAAAAAGAGAATCCTAATGTGATTTCTTGATAATGGGTGTGTTCCTTATGTTCTCCTCGTGTCTAAACTCTTCTCCATGGCTGGACCCCCAAATAATATTCCTTTACGTGCTAAGGGGTATCTAGAGAGTGGGATAGGTTTAATAACTAACCTCACCCTATCGCGTACCCTAACCCTAACCCCTACCCTAACACTAACGCGTACCCTAATCCTAACCCGTAGCCTAAACCGAGCCCTAACCCTAACACTAACCCTAACCCTAACCCTAACCCATACCCTACGCCCTACCCGAACCCTTCCCCGAACCCGTACCCTAAGCCGTACCCTAACCCTCATCCTAACCCTAACCCTAACCCTAAGCTACCCTTGACGGCTTCTGCCTCCAACAGATTTCCTAAGCACTAGTGTTTTAAGGAACAGGTTAAAAAGAGAATCCTAATGTGATTTCTTGATAATGGGTGTGTTCCTTATCTTCTCCTAGTGTCTAAACTCTTCTCCATGGCTGGATCCCCAAATAATATTCCTTTACGTGCTAAGGGGTATCTAGAGAGTGTGATAGGTTTAATAACTACCCTCACCCTAACGCGTACCCTAACCCTAACCCCTACCCTAACCCTAACGCGTACCCTAATCCTAACCCGTACCCTAAACCGAGCCCTAACCCTAACACCAGCGCTAACCCTAACCCTAACCCATACCTTACGCCCTACCCGAACCCCTCCCCGAACCCGTACCCTAAGCCGTACCCTAACCCTCACCCTAAACCTAACCCTAACCCTAAGCTACCCTTGACTGCTTCTGCCTCCAATAGATTTCCTAAGCACTAGTGTTTTAAGGAACAGGTTAAAAAGAGAATCCTAATGTGATTTCTTGATAATGGGTGTGTTCCTTATCTTCTCCTAGTGTCTAAGCTCTTCTAAATGGCTGGACCCCCAAATAATATTCCTTTACGTGCTAAGGGGTATCTAGAGAGTGGGATAGGTTTAATAACTAACCTCAGCCTAAAGCGTACCCTAACCCTAATCGCTACCCTAACCCTAACGCGTACCCTAATCCTAACCCGTACCCTAAACCGAGCCCTTACACTAACACTAACCCTAACCCTAACCCTAACCCATACCCTACGCCCTACCCAAACCCCTCCCCGAACCCGTACCCTAAGCCGTACCCTAACCCTCACCCTAACTCTAACCCTAACCCTAAGCTACCCTTGATTGCTTCTGCCTCCAATAGATTTCCTAAGCACTAGTGTTTTAAGGAACAGGTTAAAAAGAGAATCCTAATGTGATTTCTTGATAATGGGTGTGTTCCTTATCTTCTCCTAGTGTCTAAACTCTTCTCCATGGCTGGACCCCCAAATAATATTCCTTTACGTGCTAAGGGGTATCTAGAGAGTGGGATAGGTTTAATAACTACCCTCACCCTAGTGCGTACCATAACCCTAACCCCTACCCTAACACTAATGCGTACCCTAATCCTAACCCGTACCCTAAACCGAGCCCTAACCCTAACACTAGCCCTAACCCTAACCCTAACCCATACCCTACGCCCTACCCGAACACCTCCCCGAACCCGTACCCTAAGCCGTACCCTAATCCTCACCCTAACCCTAACCCTAACCCTAAGCTACCCTTGAGTGCTTCTGCCACCAATAGATTTCCTAAGCACTAGTGTTTTATGGTACAGGTTAAAAAGAGAATCCTAATGTGATTTCTTGATAATGGGTGTGCTCCTTATTTCTCCTAGTGTCTAAACTCTTCTCCATGGCTGGACCCCCAAATAATATTCCTTTACGTGCTAAGGGGTATCTAGAGAGTGGGATAGGTTTAATAACTAACCTCACCATAAAGCGTAACCTAACCCTAACCCCTACCCTAACACTAACGCGTACCCTAATCCTAACCCGTACCCTAAACCGAGCCCGAACCCTAACACTAACCCTAACCCTAACCCATACCCTACGCCCTACCCGAACCCCTCCCTGAACCCGTACCCTAAGCCGTACCCTAACCCTAACCCTAACACTAAGCTACCCTTGACTTCTTCTGCCTCCAATAGATTTCCTAAGCACTAGTGTTTTAAGGAACAGGTTAAAAAGAGAATCCTAATGTGATTTCTTGATAATGGGTGTGTTCCTTATGTTCTCCTCGTGTCTAAACTCTTCTCCATGGCTGGACCCCCAAATAATATTCCTTTACGTGCTAAGGGGTATCTAGAGAGTGGGATAGGTTTAATAACTAACCTCACCCTATCGCGTACCCTAACCCTAACCCCTACCCTAACACTAACGCGTACCCTAATCCTAACCCGTAGCCTAAACCGAGCCCTAACCCTAACACTAACCCTAACCCTAACCCTAACCCATACCCTACGCCCTACCCGAACCCTTCCCCGAACCCGTACCCTAAGCCGTACCCTAACCCTCATCCTAACCCTAACCCTAACCCTAAGCTACCCTTGACGGCTTCTGCCTCCAACAGATTTCCTAAGCACTAGTGTTTTAAGGAACAGGTTAAAAAGAGAATCCTAATGTGATTTCTTGATAATGGGTGTGTTCCTTATCTTCTCCTAGTGTCTAAACTCTTCTCCATGGCTGGATCCCCAAATAATATTCCTTTACGTGCTAAGGGGTATCTAGAGAGTGTGATAGGTTTAATAACTACCCTCACCCTAACGCGTACCCTAACCCTAACCCCTACCCTAACCCTAACGCGTACCCTAATCCTAACCCGTACCCTAAACCGAGCCCTAACCCTAACACCAGCGCTAACCCTAACCCTAACCCATACCTTACGCCCTACCCGAACCCCTCCCCGAACCCGTACCCTAAGCCGTACCCTAACCCTCACCCTAAACCTAACCCTAACCCTAAGCTACCCTTGACTGCTTCTGCCTCCAATAGATTTCCTAAGCACTAGTGTTTTAAGGAACAGGTTAAAAAGAGAATCCTAATGTGATTTCTTGATAATGGGTGTGTTCCTTATCTTCTCCTAGTGTCTAAGCTCTTCTAAATGGCTGGACCCCCAAATAATATTCCTTTACGTGCTAAGGGGTATCTAGAGAGTGGGATAGGTTTAATAACTAACCTCAGCCTAAAGCGTACCCTAACCCTAATCGCTACCCTAACCCTAACGCGTACCCTAATCCTAACCCGTACCCTAAACCGAGCCCTTACACTAACACTAACCCTAACCCTAACCCTAACCCATACCCTACGCCCTACCCAAACCCCTCCCCGAACCCGTACCCTAAGCCGTACCCTAACCCTCACCCTAACTCTAACCCTAACCCTAAGCTACCCTTGATTGCTTCTGCCTCCAATAGATTTCCTAAGCACTAGTGTTTTAAGGAACAGGTTAAAAAGAGAATCCTAATGTGATTTCTTGATAATGGGTGTGTTCCTTATCTTCTCCTAGTGTCTAAACTCTTCTCCATGGCTGGACCCCCAAATAATATTCCTTTACGTGCTAAGGGGTATCTAGAGAGTGTGATAGGTTTAATAACTAACCTCACCCTATCGCATACCCTAACCCTAACCCCTAACCTAACCCTAACGCGTACCCTAATCCTAACACGTACCCTAAACCGAGCCCTAACCCTAACACTAACCCTAACACTAACCCTAACCCATACCCTACGCCCTACCGAACCCCTCCCCGAACCTGTACCCTAAGCCGTACCCTAACCCTCACCCTAACCCTAACTCTAACCCTAAGCTACACTTGAGTGCTTCTGCCACCAATAGATTTCCTAAGCACTAGTGTTTTAAGGTACAGGTTAAAAAGAGAATCCTAATGTGATTTCTTGATAATGGGTGTGCTCCTTATCTTCTCCTAGTGTCTAAACTCTTCTCCATGGCTGGACCCCCAAATAATATTCCTTTACGTGCTAAGGGGTATCTAGAGAGTGGGATAGGTTTAATAACTAACCTCACCCTAAAGCGTAACCTAACCCTAACCCCTACCCTAACACTAACGCGTACCCTAATCCTAACCCGTACCCTAAACCGAGCCCGAACCCTAACACTAACCCTAACCCTAACCCATACCCTACGCCCTACCCGAACCCCTCCCTGAACCCGTACCCTAAGCCGTACCCTAACCCTAACCCTAACACTAAGCTACCCTTGACTTCTTCTGCCTCCAATAGATTTCCTAAGCACTAGTGTTTTAAGGAACAGGTTAAAAAGAGAATCCTAATGTGATTTCTTGATAATGGGTGTGTTCCTTATGTTCTCCTCGTGTCTAAACTCTTCTCCATGGCTGGACCCCCAAATAATATTCCTTTACGTGCTAAGGGGTATCTAGAGAGTGGGATAGGTTTAATAACTAACCTCACCCTATCGCGTACCCTAACCCTAACCCCTACCCTAACACTAACGCGTACCCTAATCCTAACCCGTAGCCTAAACCGAGCCCTAACCCTAACACTAACCCTAACCCTAACCCTAACCCATACCCTACGCCCTACCCGAACCCTTCCCCGAACCCGTACCCTAAGCCGTACCCTAACCCTCATCCTAACCCTAACCCTAACCCTAAGCTACCCTTGACGGCTTCTGCCTCCAACAGATTTCCTAAGCACTAGTGTTTTAAGGAACAGGTTAAAAAGAGAATCCTAATGTGATTTCTTGATAATGGGTGTGTTCCTTATCTTCTCCTAGTGTCTAAACTCTTCTCCATGGCTGGATCCCCAAATAATATTCCTTTACGTGCTAAGGGGTATCTAGAGAGTGTGATAGGTTTAATAACTACCCTCACCCTAACGCGTACCCTAACCCTAACCCCTACCCTAACCCTAACGCGTACCCTAATCCTAACCCGTACCCTAAACCGAGCCCTAACCCTAACACCAGCGCTAACCCTAACCCTAACCCATACCTTACGCCCTACCCGAACCCCTCCCCGAACCCGTACCCTAAGCCGTACCCTAACCCTCACCCTAAACCTAACCCTAACCCTAAGCTACCCTTGACTGCTTCTGCCTCCAATAGATTTCCTAAGCACTAGTGTTTTAAGGAACAGGTTAAAAAGAGAATCCTAATGTGATTTCTTGATAATGGGTGTGTTCCTTATCTTCTCCTAGTGTCTAAGCTCTTCTAAATGGCTGGACCCCCAAATAATATTCCTTTACGTGCTAAGGGGTATCTAGAGAGTGGGATAGGTTTAATAACTAACCTCAGCCTAAAGCGTACCCTAACCCTAATCGCTACCCTAACCCTAACGCGTACCCTAATCCTAACCCGTACCCTAAACCGAGCCCTTACACTAACACTAACCCTAACCCTAACCCTAACCCATACCCTACGCCCTACCCAAACCCCTCCCCGAACCCGTACCCTAAGCCGTACCCTAACCCTCACCCTAACTCTAACCCTAACCCTAAGCTACCCTTGATTGCTTCTGCCTCCAATAGATTTCCTAAGCACTAGTGTTTTAAGGAACAGGTTAAAAAGAGAATCCTAATGTGATTTCTTGATAATGGGTGTGTTCCTTATCTTCTCCTAGTGTCTAAACTCTTCTCCATGGCTGGACCCCCAAATAATATTCCTTTACGTGCTAAGGGGTATCTAGAGAGTGGGATAGGTTTAATAACTACCCTCACCCTAGTGCGTACCATAACCCTAACCCCTACCCTAACACTAATGCGTACCCTAATCCTAACCCGTACCCTAAACCGAGCCCTAACCCTAACACTAGCCCTAACCCTAACCCTAACCCATACCCTACGCCCTACCCGAACACCTCCCCGAACCCGTACCCTAAGCCGTACCCTAATCCTCACCCTAACCCTAACCCTAACCCTAAGCTACCCTTGAGTGCTTCTGCCACCAATAGATTTCCTAAGCACTAGTGTTTTATGGTACAGGTTAAAAAGAGAATCCTAATGTGATTTCTTGATAATGGGTGTGCTCCTTATTTCTCCTAGTGTCTAAACTCTTCTCCATGGCTGGACCCCCAAATAATATTCCTTTACGTGCTAAGGGGTATCTAGAGAGTGGGATAGGTTTAATAACTAACCTCACCATAAAGCGTAACCTAACCCTAACCCCTACCCTAACACTAACGCGTACCCTAATCCTAACCCGTACCCTAGACCGAGCCCGAACCCTAACACTAACCCTAACCCTAACCCATACCCTACGCCCTACCCGAACCCGTACCCTAAGCCATACCCTAACCCTCACCCTAACCCTAACCCTAACCCTAAGCTACTCTTGACTGCTTCTGCCTCCAATAGATTTCCTAAGCTCTAGTGTTTTAAGGAACAGGTTAAAAAGAGAATCCTAATGTGATTTCTTGATAATGGGTGTGTTCCTAATCTTCTCCTAGTGTCTAAACTCTTCTCCATGGCTGGACCCCCAAATAATATTCCTTTACGTGCTAAGGGGTATCTAGAGAGTGGGATAGGTTTAATAAGTAACCTCACCCTATCGCATATCCTAACCCTAACCCCTACCCTAACACTAACGCGTACCGTAATCCTAACCCGTACCCTAAACCGAGCCCTAACCCTAACACTAACCCTAACCCTAACCCCAACCCATACCCTACGCCCTACCCGAACCCGTACCCTAAGCCATACCCTAACCCTCACCCTAACCCTAACCCTAACCCTAAGCTACTCTTGACTGCTTCTGCCTCCAATAGATTTCCTAAGCACTAGTGTTTTAAGGAACAGGTTAAAAAGAGAATCCTAATGTGATTTCTTGATAATGGGTGTGTTCCTTATCTTCTCCTAGTGTCTAAACTCTTCTCCATGGCTGGACCCCCAAATAATATTCCTTTACGTGCTCAGGGGTATCTAGAGAGTGGGATAGGTTTAATAACTACCCTCACCCTAGTGCGTACCATAACCCTAACCCCTACCCTAACACTAACGCGTACCCTAATCCTAACCCGTACCCTAAACCGAGCCCGAACCCTAACCCTAACCCTAACCCTAACCCTAACCCTAACCGTAACCCTAAGCTATCCTTGACTGCTTCTGCCTCCAATTGATTTCCTAAGCACTAGTGTTTTAAGGAACAGGTTAAAAACAGAATCCTAATGTGATTTCGTGATAATGGGTGTGTTCCTTATATTTTCCTAGTGTCTAAAAACTTCTCCATGGCTGGACCCCCAAATAATATTCCTTTACGTGCTAGGGGGTATCTAGAGAGTGGGATAGGTTTAATAACTACCCTCACCCTAATGCGTACCCTAACCCTAACACCTACCCTAACCCTAACGCATACCCTAATCCTAACACGTACCCTAAACCGAGCCCTAACCCTAACACTAACCCTAACCCTAACCCTAACCCTAACCCATACCCTACGCCCTACCCGAACCCCTCCCCGAACCCGTACCCTAAGCCGTACCCTAACCCTAAACCTAACCCTAAGCTACCCTTGACTGCTTCTGCCTCCAATAGATTTCCTAAGCACTAGTGTTTTAAGGAACAGGTTAAAAAGAGAATCCTAATGTGATTTCTTGATAATGGGTGTGTTCCTTATCTTCTCCTCGTGTCTAAACTCTTCTCCATGGCTGGACCCCCAAATAATATTCCTTTACATGCTAAGGGGCATCTAGAGAGTGTGATAGGTTTAATAACTACCCTCACCCTAACGCGTACGCTAACCCTAACCCCTACCCTAACCCTAACGCGTACCCTAATCCTAACCGGTACCCTAAACCGAGCCCTAACCCTAACACTAACCCTAACCCTAACCCTAACCCATACCCTACGCCCTACCCGAACCCGTACCCTAAGCCATACCCTAACCCTCACCCTAACCCTCACCCTAACCCTAAGCTACTCTTGACTGCTTCTGCCTCCAATAGATTTCCTAAGCACCAGTGTTTTAAGGAACAGGTTAAAAAGAGAATCCTAATGTGATTTCTTGATAATGGGTGTGTTCCTTATCTTCTCCTAGTGTGTAAACTCTTCTCCATGGCTGGACCCCCAAATAATATTCCTTTACGTGCTAAGGGGTATCTAGAGAGTGGGATAGGTTTAATAAGTAACCTCACCCTATCGCATATCCTAAGCCTAACCCCTACCCTAACCCTAACGCGTACCCTAATCCTAACCCGTACCCTAAACCGAGCCCTAACCCTAACACTAACCCTAACGCTAACCCTAACCCATACACTACGCCCTACCCGAACCCCTCCCCGAACCCGTACCCTAAGCCATACCCTAACCCTAACCCTAACCCTAAGCTACCCTTGACTGCTTCTGCCTCCAATAGATTTCCTAAGCACTAGTGTTTTAAGGAACAGGTTAAAAAGAGAATCCTAATGTGATTTCTTGATAATGGGTGTGTTCCTTATCTTCTCCTCGTGTCTAAACTCTTCTCCATGGCTGGACCCCCAAATAATATTCCTTTACGTGCTAAGGGGTATCAGAGAGTGGGATAGGTTTAATAACTAACCTCACCCTAAAGCGTAACCTAACCCTAACCCCTACCCTAACACTAACGCGTACCCTAATCCTAACCCGTACCCTAAACCGAGCCCGAACCCTAACACTAACCCTAACCCTAACCCATACCCTACGCCCTACCCGAACCCTCCCTGAACCCGTACCCTAAGCCGTACCCTAACCCTAACCCTAACACTAAGCTACCCTTGACTTCTTCTGCCTCCAATAGATTTCCTAAGCACTAGTGTTTTAAGGAACAGGTTAAAAAGAGAATCCTAATGTGATTTCTTGATAATGGGTGTGTTCCTTATGTTCTCCTCGTGTCTAAACTCTTCTCCATGGCTGGACCCCCAAATAATATTCCTTTACGTGCTAAGGGGTATCTAGAGAGTGGGATAGGTTTAATAACTAACCTCACCCTATCGCGTACCCTAACCCTAACCCCTACCCTAACACTAACGCGTACCCTAATCCTAACCCGTAGCCTAAACCGAGCCCTAACCCTAACACTAACCCTAACCCTAACCCTAACCATACCCTACGCCCTACCCGAACCCTTCCCCGAACCCGTACCCTAAGCCGTACCCTAACCCTCATCCTAACCCTAACCCTAACCCTAAGCTACCCTTGACGGCTTCTGCCTCCAACAGATTTCCTAAGCACTAGTGTTTTAAGGAACAGGTTAAAAAGAGAATCCTAATGTGATTTCTTGATAATGGGTGTGTTCCTTATCTTCTCCTAGTGTCTAAACTCTTCTCCATGGCTGGATCCCCAAATAATATTCCTTTACGTGCTAAGGGGTATCTAGAGAGTGTGATAGGTTTAATAACTACCCTCACCCTAACGCGTACCCTAACCCTAACCCCTACCCTAACCCTAACGCGTACCCTAATCCTAACCCGTACCCTAAACCGAGCCCTAACCCTAACACCAGCGCTAACCCTAACCCTAACCCATACCTTACGCCCTACCCGAACCCCTCCCCGAACCCGTACCCTAAGCCGTACCCTAACCCTCACCCTAAACCTAACCCTAACCCTAAGCTACCCTTGACTGCTTCTGCCTCCAATAGATTTCCTAAGCACTAGTGTTTTAAGGAACAGGTTAAAAAGAGAATCCTAATGTGATTTCTTGATAATGGGTGTGTTCCTTATCTTCTCCTAGTGTCTAAGCTCTTCTAAATGGCTGGACCCCCAAATAATATTCCTTTACGTGCTAAGGGGTATCTAGAGAGTGGGATAGGTTTAATAA
>NW_026646698.1:0-84760 GCF_949987535.1 Balaenoptera acutorostrata
TATGAATCATTGAGCAGATTCTGTACAGCCAGACAATGAAAACACTCTAATCAAATTTACTCCGATAAGAAATAGAAATTAAATTTAAAAAACAAACAGAAGTAAGGAGACATAAACTTCTCGGGGCTTCTCCCAGCACATTCCACTCTAACTCACAACCTCGGAACACTACCTAGAGGAAGACTCTGTTGCCCTAGTAACAAGAGTTGAGAACGTAATAATGCTGCCGCCTTGTGGCTGTTTCCCACAACAGCAGCTTTATACCCAGTGCCTATTGTTGCTTAATAGTCACAAGGACTGCAGGGCACTAAATGACACCTGCCTTCAAAAAAGGCCCTGGGGTAGGGAATAGGCAAGAAAATTCAACACATGAGAAATTTTTCAGGAAGTCAATATGAAGAGGGAAGTTGTACTCACTCTTTAACAAAAAAAGGAAAAGAAGAAAAAGGGGATGCCTAAAGCTCAGTGTAAGGAATTATTAGCCACATGCCTATCCAACCTCCAAAAAGGTTTCAGCTCACACAGGTCAAATGGCCATCAGCAAAAAGTCCACAAACTATAAATGCAGAAGGGGTTTTAGAGAACTCTGTACCTCCTAGCTCTGGTGGGATCTAAAGTGGTAACAGCACTAACAAAAACGGAATGGAGCTGCATTACAAGGTAAAAACTGAGCTACCATATGATGCGACAGGGCACCTTTTGAGCCTATTAACTAAGACCACCAGAATCGGAAAGACAGAGGCAGGCAAATGTGCACTGCAGCAATATTGAAATAGCCAAGACATGGAAGCAAAAAAAAGGTCCATAAACAGATGAATGGACAAAGACGAAGTGGTATACGTACCAAATGGAATAGAAGCCTCGGGAACAAAATGAACAATGCCGTTTTCAGGACTACAGTTGAGCCTAGAAATAATCATATAAGGTTAAGTAAGTCAAAAGGGTATGACAGGGGCTTCCCTGGTGGCGCAGTGATAGAGAATCTGCCTGCTAATGCAGGGGACGCGGGTTCGAGCCCTGGTCTGGGAGGATCCCACGTGCCACAGAGCAACTGGGACCGTGAGCCACAACTGCTGAGCCTGCGCATCTGGAGCCTGTGCCCCGCAACGGAAGGGGCCACGATAGTGAGAGGCCCGCGCACCGCAATGAAGAGTGGCCCCCGCTTGCCGCAACTAGAGAAAGCCCTCGCACGAAACGAAGACCCAACACAGCTAAATAAATAGATAACTAAATAAATAAAGTAGCTATTAATTAAAAAAAAGGGTATGACAAATATCCTATGATATCATTTATACAAGTTATCCTAAGATTGCTACCAATGAACATATTTCCACAAAAAAAGACACTCACAGACTTATCAAATAAACTAATGGTTAGCCAAAATGAAAGGTGGCAGGATGGGTAAATTAGGACTATGGCGTTAACATACATATAGTAATGTTTGTTAAATGTATATAAACATATAACATATAAACTATACAAATTATATAATCACAATACCTTTAAAATATACATTCTGTAATCACATACATGCTAACAGGATCCGAAGATGAACAGACATATGTATGAATCATTGAGCAGATTCTGTACAGCCAGACAATCAAAACACTCTAATCAAATTTACTCTGATAAGAAATAGAAATTAAATTTAAAAAACAAACATATGTAAGTAGACATAAAGTTCTGGGGGCTTGTCCCAGCACATTCCACTCTAGTTTACAACCTCGGAACACTACCTCCAGGAAGACTCTGTTGCCCTAGTAGCAAGAGTTGAGAACGTAATAATGCTGCCGCCTTGTGGCTGTTTCCCACAACAGCAGCTTTAAACCCAGTGCTAATGGTTGCTTACGAGTCACAAGGACTGCAGGACTCTACATGACACCTGCCCTCAAAAAAGGCCCTGGGGTAGGGAATAGGCAAGAAAATTCAACACATGAGAAATTTTTCAAGAAGTCAATATGAAGAGGGAAGTTGTACTCACTCTTTAACAAAAAAAGGAAAAGAAGAAAAAGGGGATGCCTAAAGCTCAGTATAAGGAATTATTAGCCACATGCATATCCAACCTCCAAAAAGGTTTCAGCTCACACAGCTCAAATGGCCATCAGCAAAAAGTCCACAAACTATAAATGCAGAAGGGGTTTTAGAGAACTCTGTACCTCCTAGCTCTGGTGGGATCTAAAGTGGTAACAGCACTAACAAAAACGGAATGGAGCTGCTTTACAAGGTAAAAACTGAGCTACCATATGATGCGACAGGGCACCTTTTGAGCCTATTAACTAAGACCACCAGAATCGGAAAGACAGAGGCAGGCAAATGTGCACTGCAGCAATATTGAAATAGCCAAGACATGGAAGCAAAAAAAAAGGTCCATAAACAGATGAATGGACAAAGACGAAGTGGTAGACGTACCAAATGGAATAGAAGCCTCGGGAACAAAATGAACAATGCCGTTTTCAGGACTACAGTTGAGCCTAGAAATAATCATATAACGTTAAGTAAGTCAAAAGGGTATGACAGGGGCTTCCCTGGTGGCGCAGTGGTTGAGAATCTGCCTGCTAATGCAGGGGACGCGGGTTCGAGCCCTGGTCTGGGAGGATCCCACGTGCCACGGAGCAACTGGGACCGTGAGCCACAACTGCTGAGCCTGCGCATCTGGAGCCTGTGACCCGCAACGGGAGGGGCCACGATAGTGAGAGGCCCGCGCACCGCAATGAAGAGTGGCTCCCGCTTGCCGCAACTAGAGAAAGCCCTCGCACGAAACGAAGACCCAACACAGCTAAATAAATAGATAAATAAATAAATAAATAAATAAATAAAGTAGCTATTAATTTAAAAAAAAAGGGTATGACAAATATCCTATGATATCATTTATACATGTTATCCTAAGATTGCTACCAATGAACATATTTCCACAAAAAAAGACACTCACAGACTTATCAAATAAACTAATGGTTAGCCAAAATGAAAGGTGGGAGGATGGGTAAATTAGGACTATGGTGTTTACATACATATACTAATGTATGTTAAATGTATATAAACATATAACAGAAAAACTATATGAATTATATAATCACCAATATCTTTAAAATATATATTGTGTAATCACATACATGCTAACAGGATCCGAAGATGAACAGACATATGTATGAATCATTGAGCAGATTCTGTACAGCCAGACAATGAAAACACTCTAATCAAATTTACTCCGATAAGAAATAGAAATTAAATTTAAAAAACAAACAGAAGTAAGGAGACATAAACTTCTCGGGGCTTCTCCCAGCACATTCCACTCTAACTCACAACCTCGGAACACTACCTAGAGGAAGACTCTGTTGCCCTAGTAACAAGAGTTGAGAACGTAATAATGCTGCCGCCTTGTGGCTGTTTCCCACAACAGCAGCTTTATACCCAGTGCCTATTGTTGCTTAATAGTCACAAGGACTGCAGGGCACTAAATGACACCTGCCTTCAAAAAAGGCCCTGGGGTAGGGAATAGGCAAGAAAATTCAACACATGAGAAATTTTTCAGGAAGTCAATATGAAGAGGGAAGTTGTACTCACTCTTTAACAAAAAAAGGAAAAGAAGAAAAAGGGGATGCCTAAAGCTCAGTGTAAGGAATTATTAGCCACATGCCTATCCAACCTCCAAAAAGGTTTCAGCTCACACAGGTCAAATGGCCATCAGCAAAAAGTCCACAAACTATAAATGCAGAAGGGGTTTTAGAGAACTCTGTACCTCCTAGCTCTGGTGGGATCTAAAGTGGTAACAGCACTAACAAAAACGGAATGGAGCTGCATTACAAGGTAAAAACTGAGCTACCATATGATGCGACAGGGCACCTTTTGAGCCTATTAACTAAGACCACCAGAATCGGAAAGACAGAGGCAGGCAAATGTGCACTGCAGCAATATTGAAATAGCCAAGACATGGAAGCAAAAAAAAGGTCCATAAACAGATGAATGGACAAAGACGAAGTGGTATACGTACCAAATGGAATAGAAGCCTCGGGAACAAAATGAACAATGCCGTTTTCAGGACTACAGTTGAGCCTAGAAATAATCATATAAGGTTAAGTAAGTCAAAAGGGTATGACAGGGGCTTCCCTGGTGGCGCAGTGATAGAGAATCTGCCTGCTAATGCAGGGGACGCGGGTTCGAGCCCTGGTCTGGGAGGATCCCACGTGCCACAGAGCAACTGGGACCGTGAGCCACAACTGCTGAGCCTGCGCATCTGGAGCCTGTGCCCCGCAACGGAAGGGGCCACGATAGTGAGAGGCCCGCGCACCGCAATGAAGAGTGGCCCCCGCTTGCCGCAACTAGAGAAAGCCCTCGCACGAAACGAAGACCCAACACAGCTAAATAAATAGATAACTAAATAAATAAAGTAGCTATTAATTAAAAAAAAGGGTATGACAAATATCCTATGATATCATTTATACAAGTTATCCTAAGATTGCTACCAATGAACATATTTCCACAAAAAAAGACACTCACAGACTTATCAAATAAACTAATGGTTAGCCAAAATGAAAGGTGGCAGGATGGGTAAATTAGGACTATGGCGTTAACATACATATAGTAATGTTTGTTAAATGTATATAAACATATAACATATAAACTATACAAATTATATAATCACAATACCTTTAAAATATACATTCTGTAATCACATACATGCTAACAGGATCCGAAGATGAACAGACATATGTATGAATCATTGAGCAGATTCTGTACAGCCAGACAATCAAAACACTCTAATCAAATTTACTCTGATAAGAAATAGAAATTAAATTTAAAAAACAAACATATGTAAGTAGACATAAAGTTCTGGGGGCTTGTCCCAGCACATTCCACTCTAGTTTACAACCTCGGAACACTACCTCCAGGAAGACTCTGTTGCCCTAGTAGCAAGAGTTGAGAACGTAATAATGCTGCCGCCTTGTGGCTGTTTCCCACAACAGCAGCTTTAAACCCAGTGCTAATGGTTGCTTACGAGTCACAAGGACTGCAGGACTCTACATGACACCTGCCCTCAAAAAAGGCCCTGGGGTAGGGAATAGGCAAGAAAATTCAACACATGAGAAATTTTTCAAGAAGTCAATATGAAGAGGGAAGTTGTACTCACTCTTTAACAAAAAAAGGAAAAGAAGAAAAAGGGGATGCCTAAAGCTCAGTATAAGGAATTATTAGCCACATGCATATCCAACCTCCAAAAAGGTTTCAGCTCACACAGCTCAAATGGCCATCAGCAAAAAGTCCACAAACTATAAATGCAGAAGGGGTTTTAGAGAACTCTGTACCTCCTAGCTCTGGTGGGATCTAAAGTGGTAACAGCACTAACAAAAACGGAATGGAGCTGCTTTACAAGGTAAAAACTGAGCTACCATATGATGCGACAGGGCACCTTTTGAGCCTATTAACTAAGACCACCAGAATCGGAAAGACAGAGGCAGGCAAATGTGCACTGCAGCAATATTGAAATAGCCAAGACATGGAAGCAAAAAAAAAGGTCCATAAACAGATGAATGGACAAAGACGAAGTGGTAGACGTACCAAATGGAATAGAAGCCTCGGGAACAAAATGAACAATGCCGTTTTCAGGACTACAGTTGAGCCTAGAAATAATCATATAACGTTAAGTAAGTCAAAAGGGTATGACAGGGGCTTCCCTGGTGGCGCAGTGGTTGAGAATCTGCCTGCTAATGCAGGGGACGCGGGTTCGAGCCCTGGTCTGGGAGGATCCCACGTGCCACGGAGCAACTGGGACCGTGAGCCACAACTGCTGAGCCTGCGCATCTGGAGCCTGTGACCCGCAACGGGAGGGGCCACGATAGTGAGAGGCCCGCGCACCGCAATGAAGAGTGGCTCCCGCTTGCCGCAACTAGAGAAAGCCCTCGCACGAAACGAAGACCCAACACAGCTAAATAAATAGATAAATAAATAAATAAATAAATAAATAAAGTAGCTATTAATTTAAAAAAAAAGGGTATGACAAATATCCTATGATATCATTTATACATGTTATCCTAAGATTGCTACCAATGAACATATTTCCACAAAAAAAGACACTCACAGACTTATCAAATAAACTAATGGTTAGCCAAAATGAAAGGTGGGAGGATGGGTAAATTAGGACTATGGTGTTTACATACATATACTAATGTATGTTAAATGTATATAAACATATAACAGAAAAACTATATGAATTATATAATCACCAATATCTTTAAAATATATATTGTGTAATCACATACATGCTAACAGGATCCGAAGATGAACAGACATATGTATGAATCATTGAGCAGATTCTGTACAGCCAGACAATGAAAACACTCTAATCAAATTTACTCCGATAAGAAATAGAAATTAAATTTAAAAAACAAACAGAAGTAAGGAGACATAAACTTCTCGGGGCTTCTCCCAGCACATTCCACTCTAACTCACAACCTCGGAACACTACCTAGAGGAAGACTCTGTTGCCCTAGTAACAAGAGTTGAGAACGTAATAATGCTGCCGCCTTGTGGCTGTTTCCCACAACAGCAGCTTTATACCCAGTGCCTATTGTTGCTTAATAGTCACAAGGACTGCAGGGCACTAAATGACACCTGCCTTCAAAAAAGGCCCTGGGGTAGGGAATAGGCAAGAAAATTCAACACATGAGAAATTTTTCAGGAAGTCAATATGAAGAGGGAAGTTGTACTCACTCTTTAACAAAAAAAGGAAAAGAAGAAAAAGGGGATGCCTAAAGCTCAGTGTAAGGAATTATTAGCCACATGCCTATCCAACCTCCAAAAAGGTTTCAGCTCACACAGGTCAAATGGCCATCAGCAAAAAGTCCACAAACTATAAATGCAGAAGGGGTTTTAGAGAACTCTGTACCTCCTAGCTCTGGTGGGATCTAAAGTGGTAACAGCACTAACAAAAACGGAATGGAGCTGCATTACAAGGTAAAAACTGAGCTACCATATGATGCGACAGGGCACCTTTTGAGCCTATTAACTAAGACCACCAGAATCGGAAAGACAGAGGCAGGCAAATGTGCACTGCAGCAATATTGAAATAGCCAAGACATGGAAGCAAAAAAAAGGTCCATAAACAGATGAATGGACAAAGACGAAGTGGTATACGTACCAAATGGAATAGAAGCCTCGGGAACAAAATGAACAATGCCGTTTTCAGGACTACAGTTGAGCCTAGAAATAATCATATAAGGTTAAGTAAGTCAAAAGGGTATGACAGGGGCTTCCCTGGTGGCGCAGTGATAGAGAATCTGCCTGCTAATGCAGGGGACGCGGGTTCGAGCCCTGGTCTGGGAGGATCCCACGTGCCACAGAGCAACTGGGACCGTGAGCCACAACTGCTGAGCCTGCGCATCTGGAGCCTGTGCCCCGCAATGGAAGGGGCCACGATAGTGAGAGGCCCGCGCACCGCAATGAAGAGTGGCCCCCGCTTGCCGCAACTAGAGAAAGCCCTCGCACGAAACGAAGACCCAACACAGCTAAATAAATAGATAACTAAATAAATAAAGTAGCTATTAATTAAAAAAAAGGGTATGACAAATATCCTATGATATCATTTATACAAGTTATCCTAAGATTGCTACCAATGAACATATTTCCACAAAAAAAGACACTCACAGACTTATCAAATAAACTAATGGTTAGCCAAAATGAAAGGTGGCAGGATGGGTAAATTAGGACTATGGCGTTAACATACATATAGTAATGTTTGTTAAATGTATATAAACATATAACATATAAACTATACAAATTATATAATCACAATACCTTTAAAATATACATTCTGTAATCACATACATGCTAACAGGATCCGAAGATGAACAGACATATGTATGAATCATTGAGCAGATTCTGTACAGCCAGACAATCAAAACACTCTAATCAAATTTACTCTGATAAGAAATAGAAATTAAATTTAAAAAACAAACATATGTAAGTAGACATAAAGTTCTGGGGGCTTGTCCCAGCACATTCCACTCTAGTTTACAACCTCGGAACACTACCTCCAGGAAGACTCTGTTGCCCTAGTAGCAAGAGTTGAGAACGTAATAATGCTGCCGCCTTGTGGCTGTTTCCCACAACAGCAGCTTTAAACCCAGTGCTAATGGTTGCTTACGAGTCACAAGGACTGCAGGACTCTACATGACACCTGCCCTCAAAAAAGGCCCTGGGGTAGGGAATAGGCAAGAAAATTCAACACATGAGAAATTTTTCAAGAAGTCAATATGAAGAGGGAAGTTGTACTCACTCTTTAACAAAAAAAGGAAAAGAAGAAAAAGGGGATGCCTAAAGCTCAGTATAAGGAATTATTAGCCACATGCATATCCAACCTCCAAAAAGGTTTCAGCTCACACAGCTCAAATGGCCATCAGCAAAAAGTCCACAAACTATAAATGCAGAAGGGGTTTTAGAGAACTCTGTACCTCCTAGCTCTGGTGGGATCTAAAGTGGTAACAGCACTAACAAAAACGGAATGGAGCTGCTTTACAAGGTAAAAACTGAGCTACCATATGATGCGACAGGGCACCTTTTGAGCCTATTAACTAAGACCACCAGAATCGGAAAGACAGAGGCAGGCAAATGTGCACTGCAGCAATATTGAAATAGCCAAGACATGGAAGCAAAAAAAAAGGTCCATAAACAGATGAATGGACAAAGACGAAGTGGTATACGTACCAAATGGAATAGAAGCCTCGGGAACAAAATGAACAATGCCGTTTTCAGGACTACAGTTGAGCCTAGAAATAATCATATAACGTTAAGTAAGTCAAAAGGGTATGACAGGGGCTTCCCTGGTGGCGCAGTGGTTGAGAATCTGCCTGCTAATGCAGGGGACGCGGGTTCGAGCCCTGGTCTGGGAGGATCCCACGTGCCACGGAGCAACTGGGACCGTGAGCCACAACTGCTGAGCCTGCGCATCTGGAGCCTGTGACCCGCAACGGGAGGGGCCACGATAGTGAGAGGCCCGCGCACCGCAATGAAGAGTGGCTCCCGCTTGCCGCAACTAGAGAAAGCCCTCGCACGAAACGAAGACCCAACACAGCTAAATAAATAGATAAATAAATAAATAAATAAATAAATAAAGTAGCTATTAATTTAAAAAAAAAGGGTATGACAAATATCCTATGATATCATTTATACATGTTATCCTAAGATTGCTACCAATGAACATATTTCCACAAAAAAAGACACTCACAGACTTATCAAATAAACTAATGGTTAGCCAAAATGAAAGGTGGGAGGATGGGTAAATTAGGACTATGGTGTTTACATACATATACTAATGTATGTTAAATGTATATAAACATATAACAGAAAAACTATATGAATTATATAATCACCAATATCTTTAAAATATATATTGTGTAATCACATACATGCTAACAGGATCCGAAGATGAACAGACATATGTATGAATCATTGAGCAGATTCTGTACAGCCAGACAATGAAAACACTCTAATCAAATTTACTCCGATAAGAAATAGAAATTAAATTTAAAAAACAAACAGAAGTAAGGAGACATAAACTTCTCGGGGCTTCTCCCAGCACATTCCACTCTAACTCACAACCTCGGAACACTACCTAGAGGAAGACTCTGTTGCCCTAGTAACAAGAGTTGAGAACGTAATAATGCTGCCGCCTTGTGGCTGTTTCCCACAACAGCAGCTTTATACCCAGTGCCTATTGTTGCTTAATAGTCACAAGGACTGCAGGGCACTAAATGACACCTGCCTTCAAAAAAGGCCCTGGGGTAGGGAATAGGCAAGAAAATTCAACACATGAGAAATTTTTCAGGAAGTCAATATGAAGAGGGAAGTTGTACTCACTCTTTAACAAAAAAAGGAAAAGAAGAAAAAGGGGATGCCTAAAGCTCAGTGTAAGGAATTATTAGCCACATGCCTATCCAACCTCCAAAAAGGTTTCAGCTCACACAGGTCAAATGGCCATCAGCAAAAAGTCCACAAACTATAAATGCAGAAGGGGTTTTAGAGAACTCTGTACCTCCTAGCTCTGGTGGGATCTAAAGTGGTAACAGCACTAACAAAAACGGAATGGAGCTGCATTACAAGGTAAAAACTGAGCTACCATATGATGCGACAGGGCACCTTTTGAGCCTATTAACTAAGACCACCAGAATCGGAAAGACAGAGGCAGGCAAATGTGCACTGCAGCAATATTGAAATAGCCAAGACATGGAAGCAAAAAAAAGGTCCATAAACAGATGAATGGACAAAGACGAAGTGGTATACGTACCAAATGGAATAGAAGCCTCGGGAACAAAATGAACAATGCCGTTTTCAGGACTACAGTTGAGCCTAGAAATAATCATATAAGGTTAAGTAAGTCAAAAGGGTATGACAGGGGCTTCCCTGGTGGCGCAGTGATAGAGAATCTGCCTGCTAATGCAGGGGACGCGGGTTCGAGCCCTGGTCTGGGAGGATCCCACGTGCCACAGAGCAACTGGGACCGTGAGCCACAACTGCTGAGCCTGCGCATCTGGAGCCTGTGCCCCGCAACGGAAGGGGCCACGATAGTGAGAGGCCCACGCACCGCAATGAAGAGTGGCCCCCGCTTGCCGCAACTAGAGAAAGCCCTCGCACGAAACGAAGACCCAACACAGCTAAATAAATAGATAACTAAATAAATAAAGTAGCTATTAATTAAAAAAAAGGGTATGACAAATATCCTATGATATCATTTATACAAGTTATCCTAAGATTGCTACCAATGAACATATTTCCACAAAAAAAGACACTCACAGACTTATCAAATAAACTAATGGTTAGCCAAAATGAAAGGTGGCAGGATGGGTAAATTAGGACTATGGCGTTAACATACATATAGTAATGTTTGTTAAATGTATATAAACATATAACATATAAACTATATAAATTATATAATCACAATACCTTTAAAATATACATTCTGTAATCACATACATGCTAACAGGATCCGAAGATGAACAGGCATATGTATGAATCATTGAGCAGATTCTGTACAGCCAGACAATCAAAACACTCTAATCAAATTTACTCTGATAAGAAATAGAAATTAAATTTAAAAAACAAACATATGTAAGTAGACATAAAGTTCTGGGGGCTTGTCCCAGCACATTCCACTCTAGTTTACAACCTCGGAACACTACCTCCAGGAAGACTCTGTTGCCCTAGTAGCAAGAGTTGAGAACGTAATAATGCTGCCGCCTTGTGGCTGTTTCCCACAACAGCAGCTTTAAACCCAGTGCTAATGGTTGCTTACGAGTCACAAGGACTGCAGGACTCTAAATGACACCTGCCCTCAAAAAAGGCCCTGCGGTAGGGAATAGGCAAGAAAATTCAACACATGAGAAATTTTTCAAGAAGTCAATATGAAGAGGGAATTTGTACTCACTCTTTAACAAAAAAAGGAAAAGAAGAAAAAGGGGATGCCTAAAGCTCAGTATAAGGAATTATTAGCCACATGCCTATCCAACCTCCAAAAAGGTTTCAGCTCACACAGCTCAAATGGCCATCAGCAAAAAGTCCACAAACTATAAATGCAGAAGGGGTTTTAGAGAACTCTGTACCTCCTAGCTCTGGTGGGATCTAAAGTGGTAACAGCACTAACAAAAACGGAATGGAGCTGCTTTACAAGGTAAAAACTGAGCTACCATATGATGCGACAGGGCACCTTTTGAGCCTATTGACTAAGACCACCAGAATCGGAAAGACAGAGGCAGGCAAATGTGCACTGCAGCAATATTGAAATAGCCAAGACATGGAAGCAAAAAAAGGTCCATAAACAGATGAATGGACAAAGACGAAGTGGTATACGTACCAAATGGAATAGAAGCCTCGGGAACAAAATGAACAATGCTGTTTTCAGGGCTACAGTTGAGCCTAGAAATACTCATATAAGGTTAAGTAAGTGAAAAGGATATGACAGGAACTTCCCTGGTGGCGCAGTGGTTGAGAATCTGCCTGCTAATGCAGGGGACGCGGGTTCGAGCCCTGGTCTGGGAGGATCCCACGTGCCACGGAGCAACTGGGATCGTGAGCCACAACTGCTGAGCCTGCGCATCTGGAGCCTGTGCCCCGCAACGGGAGGGGCCACGATAGTGAGAGGCCCGCGCACCGCAATGAAGAGTGGCCCCCGCTTGCCGCAACTAGAGAAAGCCCTCCCACGAAACAAGACACAAGACAGCTAAATAAACAGATAAATAAATAAATAAAGTAGCTATTAATTAAAAAAAAAGGGGATGACAAATATCCTATGATATCATTTATACATGTTATCCTAAGATTGCTACCAATGAACATATTTCCACAAAAACAGACACTCACAGACTTATCAAATAAACTAATTGTTAGCCAAAATGAAAGGTGGGAGGATGGGTAAATTAGGACTATGGCGTTTACATACATATAGTAATGTTTGTTAAATGTATATAAACATATAACATATAAAATATAAATTATATAATCACAATACCTTTAAAATATACATTCTGTAATCACATACATGCTAACAGGATCCGAAGATGAACAGACATATGTATGAATCATTGAGCAGATTCTGTACAGCCAGACAATCAAAACACTCTAATCAAATTTACTCTGATAAGAAATAGAAATTAAATTTAAAAAACAAACATATGTAAGTAGACATAAAGTTCTGGGGGCTTGTCCCAGCACATTCCACTCTAGTTTACAACCTCGGAACACTACCTCCAGGAAGACTCTGTTGCCCTAGTAGCAAGAGTTGTTAACGTAATAATGCTGCCGTCTTGTGGCTGTTTCCCACAACAGCAGCTTTAAACCCAGTGCTAATGGTTGTTTCCGAGTCACAAGGACTGCAGGACTCTAAATGAAACCTGCCGTCAAAAAAGGCCCTGGGGTAGGGAATAGGCAAGAAAATTCAACACATGAGAAATTTTTCAAGAAGTCAATATGAAGAGGGAAGTTGTACTCACTCTTTAACAAAAAAAGGAAAAGAAGAAAAAGGGGATGCCTAAAGCTCAGTATAAGGAATTATTAGCCACATGCCTATCCAACCTCCAAAAAGGTTTCAGCTCACACAGCTCAAATGGCCATCAGCAAAAAGTCCACAAACTATAAATGCAGAAGGGGTTTTAGAGAACTCTGTACCTCCTAGCTCTGGTGGGATCTAAAGTGGTAACAGCACTAACAAAAACGGAATGGAGCTGCTTTACAAGGTTAAAACTGAGCTACCATATGATGCGACAGGGCACCTTTTGAGCCTATTAACTAAGACCACCAGAATCGGAAAGACAGAGGCAGGCAAATGTGCACTGCAGCAATATTGAAATAGCCAAGACATGGAAGCAAAAAAAAGGTCCATAAACAGATGAATGGACAAAGACGAAGTGGTATACGTACCAAATGGAATAGAAGCCTCGGGAACAAAATGAACAATGCCGTTTTCAGGGCTACAGTTGAGCCTAGAAATACTCATATAAGGTTAAGTAAGTGAAAAGGATATGACAGGAACTTCCGTGGTGGCGCAGTGGTTGAGAATCTGCCTGCTAATGCAGGGGACGCGGGTTCGAGCCCTGGTCTGGGAGGATCCCACGTGCCACGGAGCAACTGGGACCGTGAGCCACAACTGCTGAGCCTGCGCATCTGGAGCCTGTGCCCCGCAACGGGAGGGGCCACGATAGTGAGAGGCCCGCGCACCGCAATGAAGAGTGGCCCCCGCTTGCCGCAACTAGAGAAAGCCCTCGCACGAAACAAGACCCAACACAGCTAAATAAATAGATAAATAAATAAATAAAGTAGCTATTAATTAAAAAAAATGGGTATGAGAAATATCCTATGATATCATTTATACAAGTTATCCTAAGATTGCTACCAATGAACATATTTCCACAAAAAAAGACACTCACAGACTTATCAAATAAACTAATGGTTAGCCAAAATGAAAGGTGGCAGGATGGGTAAATTAGGACTATGGCGTTAACATACATATAGTAATGTTTGTTAAATGTATATAAACATATAACATATAAACTATATAAATTATATAATCACAATACCTTTAAAATATACATTCTGTAATCACATACATGCTAACAGGATCCGATGATGAACAGACATATGTATGAATCATTGAGCAGATTCTGTACAGCCAGACAATCAAAACACTCTAATCAAATTTACTCTGATAAGAAATAGAAATTAAATTTAAAAAACAAACATATGTAATTAGACATAAAGTTCTGGGGGCTTGTCCCAGCACATTCCACTCTAGTTTACAACCTCGGAACACTACCTCCAGGAAGACTCTGTTGCCCTAGTAGCAAGAGTTGAGAACGTAATAATGCTGCCGCCTTGTGGCTGTTTCCCACAACAGCAGCTTTAAACCCAGTGCTAATGGTTGCTTACGAGTCACAAGGACTGCAGGACTCTAAATGACACCTGCCCTCAAAAAAGGCCCTGGGGTAGGGAATAGGCAAGAAAATTCAACACATGAGAAATTTTTCAAGAAGTCAATATGAAGAGGGAAGTTGTACTCACTCTTTAACAAAAAAAGGAAGAGAAGAAAAAGGGGATGCCTAAAGCTCAGTATAAGGAATTATTACCCACATGCCTATCCAACCTCCAAAAAGGTTTCAGCTCACACAGCTCAAATGGCCATCAGCAAAAAGTCCACAAACTATAAATGCAGAAGGGGTTTTAGAGAACTCTGTACCTCCTAGCTCTGGTGGGATCTAAAGTGGTAACAGCACTAACAAAAACGGAATGGAGCTGCTTTACAAGGTAAAAACTGAGCTACCATATGATGCGACAGGGCACCTTTTGAGCCTATTAACTAAGACCACCAGAATCGGAAAGACAGAGGCAGGCAAATGTGCACTGCAGCAATATTGAAATAGCCAAGACATGGAAGCAAAAAAAAGGTACATAAACAGATGAATGAACAAAGACGAGGTGGTATACGTACCAAATGGAATAGAAGCCTCGGGAACAAAATGAACAATGCCGTTTTCAGGGCTACAGTTGAGCCTAGAAATACTCATATAAGGTTAAGTAAGTGAAAAGGATATGACAGGAACTTCCGTGGTGGCGCAGTGGTTGAGAATCTGCCTGCTAATGCAGGGGACGCGGGTTCGAGCCCTGGTCTGGGAGGATCCCACGTGCCACGGAGCAACTGGGACCGTGAGCCACAACTGCTGAGCCTGCGCATCTGAAGCCTGTGACCCGCAACGGGAGGGGCCACGATAGTGAGAGGCCCGCGCACCGCAATGAAGAGTGGCTCCCGCTTGCCGCAACTAGAGAAAGCCCTCCCACGAAACAAGACCGAACACAGCTAAATAAACAGATAAATAAATAAATAAAGTAGCTATTAATTAAAAAAAAAAGGGGATGACAAATATCCTATGATATCATTTATACATGTTATCCTAAGATTGCTACCAATGAACATATTTCCACAAAAACAGACACTCACAGACTTATCAAATAAACTAATGGTTAGCCAAAATGAAAGGTGGGAGGATGGGTAAATTAGGACTATGGCGTTAACATACATATAGTAATGTTTGTTAAATGTATATAAACATATAACATATAAACTATATAAATTATATAATCACAATACCTTTAAAATATACATTCTGTAATCACATACATGCTAACAGGATCCGAAGATGAACAGACATATGTATGAATCATTGGGCAGATTCTGTACATCCAGACAATCAAAACACTGTAATGAAATTTACTCCGATAAGAAATAGAAATTAAATTTAAAAAACAAACATAAGTAAGGAGACATAAAGTTCTGGGGGCTTGTCCCAGCACATTCCACTCTAGTTTACAACCTCAGAACACTATCTCCAGGAAGACTCTGTTGCCCTAGTAACAAGAGTTGAGAACGTAATAATGCTGCCGCCTTGTGGCTGTTTCCCACAACAGCAGCTTTAAACCCAGTGCTAATGGTTGCTTACGAGTCACAAGGACTGCAGGGCTCTAAATGACACCTGCCCTCAAAAAAGGCCCTGGGGTAGGGAATAGGCAAGAAAATTCAACACATGAGAAATTTTTCAGGAAGTCAATATGAAGAGGGAAGTTGTACTCACTCTTTAACAAAAAAAGGAAAAGAAGAAAAAGGGGATGCCTAAAGCTCAGTGTAAGGAATTATTAGCCACATGCCTATCCAACCTCCAAAAAGGTTTCAGCTCACACAGGTCAAATGGCCATCAGCAAAAAGTCCACAAACTATAAATGCAGAAGGGGTTTTAGAGAACTCTGTACCTCCTAGCTCTGGTGGGATCTAAAGTGGTAACAGCACTAACAAAAACGGAATGGAGCTGCTTTACAAGGTTAAAACTGAGCTACCATATGATGCGACAGGGCACCTTTTGAGCCTATTAACTAAGACCACCAGAATCGGAAAGACAGAGGCAGGCAAATGTGCACTGCAGCAATATTGAAATAGCCAAGACATGGAAGCAAAAAAAAGGTCCATAAACAGATGAATGGACAAAGACGAAGTGGTATACGTACCAAATGGAATAGAAGCCTCGGGAACAAAATGAACAATGCCGTTTTCAGGACTACAGTTGAGCCTAGAAATAATCATATAACGTTAAGTAAGTCAAAAGGGTATGACAGGGGCTTCCCTGGTGGCGCAGTGGTTGAGAATCTGCCTGCTAATGCAGGGGACGCGGGTTCGAGCCCTGGTCTGGGAGGATCCCACGTGCCACGGAGCAACTGGGACCGTCAGCCACAACTGCTGAGCCTGCGCATCTGGAGCCTGTGACCCGCAACGGGAGGGGCCACGATAGTGAGAGGCCCGCGCACCGCAATGAAGAGTGGCTCCTGCTTGCCGCAACTAGAGAAAGCCCTCGCACGAAACGAAGACCCAACACAGCTAAATAAATAGATAAATAAATAAATAAATAAATAAATAAAGTAGCTATTAATTTAAAAAAAAAGGGTATGACAAATATCCTATGATATCATTTATACATGTTATCCTAAGATTGCTACCAATGAACATATTTCCACAAAAAAAGACACTCACAGACTTATCAAATAAACTAATGGTTAGCCAAAATGAAAGGTGGGAGGATGGGTAAATTAGGACTATGGTGTTTACATACATATACTAATGTATGTTAAATGTATATAAACATATAACAGAAAAACTATATGAATTATATAATCACCAATATCTTTAAAATATATATTGTGTAATCACATACATGCTAACAGGATCCGAAGATGAACAGACATATGTATGAATCATTGAGCAGATTCTGTACAGCCAGACAATGAAAACACTCTAATCAAATTTACTCTGATAAGAAATAGAAATTAAATTTAAAACACAAACAGAATTAAGGAGACATGAAGTTCTGGGGGCTTGTCCCAGCACATTCCACTCTAGTTTACAACCTCGGAACACTACCTCCAGGAAGACTCTGTTGCCCTAGTAACAAGAGTTGAGAACGTAATAATGCTGCCGCCTTGTGGCTGTTTCCCACAACAGCAGCTTTATACCCAGTGCCAATTGTTGCTTAATAGTCACAAGGACTGCAGGGCTCTAAATGACACCTGCCCTCAAAAAATGCCCTGCGGTAGGGAATAGGCAAGAAAATTCAAGACATGAGAAAATTTTCAAGAAGTCAATAAGAGGAGGGAAGTTGTACTCACGCTTTAAAAAAAAGGAAAAGAAAAAAAAGGACATGCCTAAAGCTCAGTATAAGGAATTATTAGCCATAGGCAAATTCAAATTCAAAAAGGTTTCAGCTCACACCAGTCATGACCATCAGCAAAAAGTCTACAAACTATAAATGCTGAAGGGGTTTTAGAGAACTGTGTACCTTCTAGCTGCTGGTGGGATGTAAAGTGGTAACAGCACTAACGCAAACTGAATCGAGCTGCTTTACAAGGTAAAACCTGAGCTACCATATGATGCGGCAGGGCACCTTTTGGGCCTATAACCTAAGACCACCAGAATCGGAAAGACAGAGGCAGGCAAATGTGCACTGCAGCAATATTGAAATAGCCAAGAAATGGAAGCAAAAAAAGATCCATAAACAGATGAATGGACAAAAAGAAGAGGTATATGGACAGCATGGAATAGTAGCCTCGGAAAAAAAATAAACAATGCCGTGTTCAGGACTACAGTTGAGCCTAGAAATAATCATATAAGGTTAAGTAAGTCAAAAAGGTATGACAAATATCCTATGATATCATTTATACATGTTATCCTAAGATTGCTACCAATGAACATATTTCCACAAAAAAAGACACTCACAGACTTATCAAATAAACTAATTGTTAGCCAAAATGAAAGGTGGGAGGATGGGTAAATTAGGACTATGGGGTTAACATACACATAGTAATGTTTGTTAAATGTATATAAACAAAAAACATACAAACTATATAAATTATATAATCACAATACCTTTAAAATATACATTCTGTAATTCCATACATGCTAACATGATCCGAAGAGGAACAGACATATGTGTGAATCATTGAGTAGATTCTGTACAGCCAGACAATCAAAACACTCTAATCAAATTTACTCCGATAAGAAATAGAAATTAAATTTAAAAAACAAACATAAGTAAGGAGACATAAAGTTCTGGGGGCTTGTCCCAGCACATTCCACTCTAGTTTACAACCTCGGAACACTACCTCCAGGAAGACTCTGTTGCCCTAGTAACAAGAATTGAGAATGTAATAATGCTGCTGCCTTGTGGCTGTTTCCCACAACAGCAGCTTTAAACACACTGCTAATGGTTGCTTCATAGTCACAAGGATTGCAGGGCTCTAAATGACACCTGCCCTCAAGAAATGCCCTGGAGTGGGGAATAGGCAAGAAAATTCAACACATGAGAAATTTTTCAAGAAGTCAATATGAAGAGGGAAGTTGTACTCACTCTTTATCAAAAAAAGGAAAAGAAAAAAAAGGACATGCTTAAAGCTCAGTATAAGGAATTATTAGCCACATGCAAATTCAAATTCAAAAAGGTTTCAGCTCACACCAGTCATGACCATCAGCAAAAAGACTACAAACTAGAAATGCTTAAGGGGTTTGAGAAAAATGTGTACCTTCTAGCTGCTCGTGGGATGTAAAGTGGTAACAGCACTAACGAAAACTGAATGGAGCTGCTACAAAGGTAAAAATTGAGCTACCATATGATGCGGCAGGGCACCTTTTGGGCCTATAACCTAAGACCACCAGAATCGGAAAGACAGAGGCAGGCAAATGTGAACTGCAACAACATTGATATAGCCAAGACATGGAAGCAAAAAAAAGGTCCATAAACAGATGAATGGACAAAGACGAAGTGGTATACGTACCAAATGGAATAGAAGCCTCGGGAACAAAATGAACAATGCCGTTTTCAGGACTACAGTTGAGCCTAGAAATAATCATATAAGGTTAAGTAAGTCAAAAGGGTATGACAAATATCCTACGATATCATTTATACATGTTATCCTAAGATTGCTACCAATGAACATATTTCCACAAAAAAAGACACTCACAGACTTATCAAATAAACTAATGGTTAGCCAAAATGAAAGGTGGGAGGATGGGTAAATTAGGACTATGGCGTTTACATACATATACTAATGTATGTTAAATGTATGTAAACATATAACAGATAAACTATAAGAATTATATAATCACCAATACCTTTAAAATATATATTGTGTAATCACATACATGCTAACAGGATCCGAAGATGAACAGACATATGTATGAATCATTGAGCAGATTCTGTACAGCCAGACAATGAAAACACTCTAATCAAATTTACTCCGATAAGAAATAGAAATTAAATTTAAAAAACAAACAGAAGTAAGGAGACATAAACTTCTCGGGGCTTCTCCCAGCACATTCCACTCTAACTCACAACCTCGGAACACTACCTAGAGGAAGACTCTGTTGCCCTAGTAACAAGAGTTGAGAACGTAATAATGCTGCCGCCTTGTGGCTGTTTCCCACAACAGCAGCTTTATACCCAGTGCCTATTGTTGCTTAATAGTCACAAGGACTGCAGGGCACTAAATGACACCTGCCTTCAAAAAAGGCCCTGGGGTAGGGAATAGGCAAGAAAATTCAACACATGAGAAATTTTTCAGGAAGTCAATATGAAGAGGGAAGTTGTACTCACTCTTTAACAAAAAAAGGAAAAGAAGAAAAAGGGGATGCCTAAAGCTCAGTGTAAGGAATTATTAGCCACATGCCTATCCAACCTCCAAAAAGGTTTCAGCTCACACAGGTCAAATGGCCATCAGCAAAAAGTCCACAAACTATAAATGCAGAAGGGGTTTTAGAGAACTCTGTACCTCCTAGCTCTGGTGGGATCTAAAGTGGTAACAGCACTAACAAAAACGGAATGGAGCTGCTTTACAAGGTAAAAACTGAGCTACCATATGATGCGACAGGGCACCTTTTGAGCCTATTAACTAAGACCACCAGAATCGGAAAGACAGAGGCAGGCAAATGTGCACTGCAGCAATATTGAAATAGCCAAGACATGGAAGCAAAAAAAAGGTCCATAAACAGATGAATGGACAAAGACGAAGTGGTATACGTACCAAATGGAATAGAAGCCTCGGGAACAAAATGAACAATGCCGTTTTCAGGACTACAGTTGAGCCTAGAAATAATCATATAAGGTTAAGTAAGTCAAAAGGGTATGACAGGGGCTTCCCTGGTGGCGCAGTGATAGAGAATCTGCCTGCTAATGCAGGGGACGCGGGTTCGAGCCCTGGTCTGGGAGGATCCCACGTGCCACGGAGCAACTGGGACCGTCAGCCACAACTGCTGAGCCTGCGCATCTGGAGCCTGTGCCCCGCAACGGAAGGGGCCACGATAGTGAGAGGCCCGCGCACCGCAATGAAGAGTGGCCCCCGCTTGCCGCAACTAGAGAAAGCCCTCGCACGAAACGAAGACCCAACACAGCTAAATAAATAGATAAATAAATAAATAAAGTAGCTATTAATTTAAAAAAAAGGGTATGAGAAATATCCTATGATATCATTTATACATGTTATCCTAAGATTGCTACCAATGAACATATTTCCACAAAAACAGACACTCACAGACTTATCAAATAAACTAATGGTTAGCCAAAATGAAAGGTGGGAGGATGGGTAAATTAGGACTATGGCGTTTACATACATATAGTAATGTTTGTTAAATGTATATAAACATATAACATATAAAATATAAATTATATAATCACAATACCTTTAAAATATACATTCTGTAATCACATACATGCTAACAGGATCCGAAGATGAACAGACATATGTATGAATCATTGGGCAGATTCTGTACATCCAGACAATGAAAACACTGTAATGAAATTTACTCCGATAAGAAATAGAAATTAAATTTAAAAAACAAACAGAAGTAAGGAGACATAAAGTTCTGGGGGCTTGTCCCAGCACATTCCACTCTAGTTTACAACCTCAGAACACTATCTCCAGGAAGACTCTGTTGCCCTAGTAACAAGAGTTGAGAACGTAATAATGCTGCCGCCTTGTGGCTGTTTCCCACAACAGCAGCTTTAAACCCAGTGCTAATGGTTGCTTACGAGTCACAAGGACTGAAGGGCTCTAAATGACACCTGCCCTCAAAAAAGGCCCTGGGGTAGGGAATAGGCAAGAAAATTCAACACATGAGAAATTTTTCAAGAAGTCAATATGAAGAGGGAAGTTGTACTCACTCTTTCACAAAAAAAGGAAAAGAAGAAAAAGGGGATGCCTAAAGCTCAGTATAAGGAATTATTAGCCACATGCCTATCCAACCTCCAAAAAGGTTTCAGCTCACACAGCTCAAATGGCCATCAGCAAAAAGTCCACAAACTATAAATGCAGAAGGGGTTTTAGAGAACTCTGTACCTCCTAGCTCTGGTGGGATCTAAAGTGGTAACAGCACTAACAAAAACGGAATGGAGCTGCTTTACAAGGTTAAAACTGAGCTACCATATGATGCGACAGGGCACCTTTTGAGCCTATTAACTAAGACCACCAGAATCGGAAAGACAGAGGCAGGCAAATGTGCACTGCAGCAATATTGAAATAGCCAAGACATGGAAGCAAAAAAAAGGTCCATAAACAGATGAATGGACAAAGACGAAGTGGTATACGTACCAAATGGAATAGAAGCCTCGGGAACAAAATGAACAATGCCGTTTTCAGGACTACAGTTGAGCCTAGAAATAATCATATAACGTTAAGTAAGTCAAAAGGGTATGACAGGGGCTTCCCTGGTGGCGCAGTGGTTGAGAATCTGCCTGCTAATGCAGGGGACGCGGGTTCGAGCCCTGGTCTGGGAGGATCCCACGTGCCACGGAGCAACTGGGACCGTGAGCCACAACTGCTGAGCCTGCGCATCTGGAGCCTGTGCCCCGCAACGGGAGGGGCCACGATAGTGAGAGGCCCGCGCACCGCAATGAAGAGTGGCCCCCGCTTGCCGCAACTAGAGAAAGCCCTCGCACGAAACAAGACCCAACACAGCTAAATAAATAGATAAATAAATAAATAAAGTAGCTATTAATTAAAAAAAATGGGTATGAGAAATATCCTATGATATCATTTATACAAGTTATCCTAAGATTGCTACCAATGAACATATTTCCACAAAAAAAGACACTCACAGACTTATCAAATAAACTAATGGTTAGCCAAAATGAAAGGTGGCAGGATGGGTAAATTAGGACTATGGCGTTAACATACATATAGTAATGTTTGTTAAATGTATATAAACATATAACATATAAACTATATAAATTATATAATCACAATACCTTTAAAATATACATTCTGTAATCACATACATGCTAACAGGATCCGATGATGAACAGACATATGTATGAATCATTGAGCAGATTCTGTACAGCCAGACAATCAAAACACTCTAATCAAATTTACTCTGATAAGAAATAGAAATTAAATTTAAAAAACAAACATATGTAATTAGACATAAAGTTCTGGGGGCTTGTCCCAGCACATTCCACTCTAGTTTACAACCTCGGAACACTACCTCCAGGAAGACTCTGTTGCCCTAGTAGCAAGAGTTGAGAACGTAATAATGCTGCCGCCTTGTGGCTGTTTCCCACAACAGCAGCTTTAAACCCAGTGCTAATGGTTGCTTACGAGTCACAAGGACTGCAGGGCTCTAAATGACACCTGCCCTCAAAAAAGGCCCTGGGGTAGGGAATAGGCAAGAAAATTCAACACATGAGAAATTTTTCAGGAAGTCAATATGAAGAGGGAAGTTGTACTCACTCTTTAACAAAAAAAGGAAAAGAAGAAAAAGGGGATGCCTAAAGCTCAGTGTAAGGAATTATTAGCCACATGCCTATCCAACCTCCAAAAAGGTTTCAGCTCACACAGGTCAAATGGCCATCAGCAAAAAGTCCACAAACTATAAATGCAGAAGGGGTTTTAGAGAACTCTGTACCTCCTAGCTCTGGTGGGATCTAAAGTGGTAACAGCACTAACAAAAACGGAATGGAGCTGCTTTACAAGGTTAAAACTGAGCTACCATATGATGCGACAGGGCACCTTTTGAGCCTATTAACTAAGACCACCAGAATCGGAAAGACAGAGGCAGGCAAATGTGCACTGCAGCAATATTGAAATAGCCAAGACATGGAAGCAAAAAAAAGGTCCATAAACAGATGAATGGACAAAGACGAAGTGGTATACGTACCAAATGGAATAGAAGCCTCGGGAACAAAATGAACAATGCCGTTTTCAGGACTACAGTTGAGCCTAGAAATAATCATATAACGTTAAGTAAGTCAAAAGGGTATGACAGGGGCTTCCCTGGTGGCGCAGTGGTTGAGAATCTGCCTGCTAATGCAGGGGACGCGGGTTCGAGCCCTGGTCTGGGAGGATCCCACGTGCCACGGAGCAACTGGGACCGTCAGCCACAACTGCTGAGCCTGCGCATCTGGAGCCTGTGACCCGCAACGGGAGGGGCCACGATAGTGAGAGGCCCGCGCACCGCAATGAAGAGTGGCTCCTGCTTGCCGCAACTAGAGAAAGCCCTCGCACGAAACGAAGACCCAACACAGCTAAATAAATAGATAAATAAATAAATAAATAAAGTAGCTATTAATTTAAAAAAAAAGGGTATGACAAATATCCTATGATATCATTTATACATGTTATCCTAAGATTGCTACCAATGAACATATTTCCACAAAAAAAGACACTCACAGACTTATCAAATAAACTAATGGTTAGCCAAAATGAAAGGTGGGAGGATGGGTAAATTAGGACTATGGTGTTTACATACATATACTAATGTATGTTAAATGTATATAAACATATAACAGAAAAACTATATGAATTATATAATCACCAATATCTTTAAAATATATATTGTGTAATCACATACATGCTAACAGGATCCAAAGATGAACAGACATATGTATGAATCATTGAGCAGATTCTGTACAGCCAGACAATGAAAACACTCTAATCAAATTTACTCTGATAAGAAATAGAAATTAAATTTAAAACACAAACAGAATTAAGGAGACATGAAGTTCTGGGGGCTTGTCCCAGCACATTCCACTCTAGTTTACAACCTCGGAACACTACCTCCAGGAAGACTCTGTTGCCCTAGTAACAAGAGTTGAGAACGTAATAATGCTGCCGCCTTGTGGCTGTTTCCCACAACAGCAGCTTTATACCCAGTGCCAATTGTTGCTTAATAGTCACAAGGACTGCAGGGCTCTAAATGACACCTGCCCTCAAAAAATGCCCTGCGGTAGGGAATAGGCAAGAAAATTGAAGACATGAGAAAATTTTCAAGAAGTCAATAAGAGGAGGGAAGTTGTACTCACGCTTTAAAAAAAAGGAAAAGAAAAAAAAGGACATGCCTAAAGCTCAGTATAAGGAATTATTAGCCATAGGCAAATTCAAATTCAAAAAGGTTTCAGCTCACACCAGTCATGACCATCAGCAAAAAGTCTACAAACTATAAATGCTGAAGGGGTTTTAGAGAACTGTGTACCTTCTAGCTGCTGGTGGGATGTAAAGTGGTAACAGCACTAACGCAAACTGAATCGAGCTGCTTTACAAGGTAAAACCTGAGCAACCATATGATGCGGCAGGGCACCTTTTGGGCCTATAACCTAAGACCACCAGAATCGGAAAGACAGAGGCAGGCAAATGTGCACTGCAGCAATATTGAAATAGCCAAGAAATGGAAGCAAAAAAAGATCCATAAACAGATGAATGGACAAAAAGAAGAGGTATATGGACAGCATGGAATAGTAGCCTCGGAAAAAAAATAAACAATGCCGTGTTCAGGACTACAGTTGAGCCTAGAAATAATCATATAAGGTTAAGTAAGTCAAAAAGGTATGACAAATATCCTATGATATCATTTATACATGTTATCCTAAGATTGCTACCAATGAACATATTTCCACAAAAAAAGACACTCACAGACTTATCAAATAAACTAATTGTTAGCCAAAATGAAAGGTGGGAGGATGGGTAAATTAGGACTATGGGGTTAACATACACATAGTAATGTTTGTTAAATGTATATAAACAAAAAACATACAAACTATATAAATTATATAATCACAATACCTTTAAAATATACATTCTGTAATTCCATACATGCTAACATGATCCGAAGAGGAACAGACATATGTGTGAATCATTGAGTAGATTCTGTACAGCCAGACAATCAAAACACTCTAATCAAATTTACTCCGATAAGAAATAGAAATTAAATTTAAAAAACAAACATAAGTAAGGAGACATAAAGTTCTGGGGGCTTGTCCCAGCACATTCCACTCTAGTTTACAACCTCGGAACACTACCTCCAGGAAGACTCTGTTGCCCTAGTAACAAGAATTGAGAATGTAATAATGCTGCTGCCTTGTGGCTGTTTCCCACAACAGCAGCTTTAAACACACTGCTAATGGTTGCTTCATAGTCACAAGGATTGCAGGGCTCTAAATGACACCTGCCCTCAAGAAATGCCCTGGAGTGGGGAATAGGCAAGAAAATTCAACACATGAGAAATTTTTCAAGAAGTCAATATGAAGAGGGAAGTTGTACTCACTCTTTATCAAAAAAAGGAAAAGAAAAAAAAGGACATGCTTAAAGCTCAGTATAAGGAATTATTAGCCACATGCAAATTCAAATTCAAAAAGGTTTCAGCTCACACCAGTCATGACCATCAGCAAAAAGACTACAAACTATAAATGCTTAAGGGGTTTGAGAAAAATGTGTACCTTCTAGCTGCTGGTGGGATGTAAAGTGGTAACAGCACTAACGAAAACTGAATGGAGCTGCTACAAAGGTAAAAATTGAGCTACCATATGATGCGGCAGGGCACCTTTTGGGCCTATAACCTAAGACCACCAGAATCGGAAAGACAGAGGCAGGCAAATGTGAACTGCAACAACATTGATATAGCCAAGACATGGAAGCAAAAAAAAGGTCCATAAACAGATGAATGGACAAAGACGAAGTGGTATACGTACCAAATGGAATAGAAGCCTCGGGAACAAAATGAACAATGCCGTTTTCAGGACTACAGTTGAGCCTAGAAATAATCATATAAGGTTAAGTAAGTCAAAAGGGTATGACAAATATCCTATGATATCATTTATACATGTTATCCTAAGATTGCTACCAATGAACATATTTCCACAAAAAAAGACACTCACAGACTTATCAAATAAACTAATGGTTAGCCAAAATGAAAGGTGGGAGGATGGGTAAATTAGGACTATGGCGTTTACATACATATACTAATGTATGTTAAATGTATGTAAACATATAACAGATAAACTATAAGAATTATATAATCACCAATACCTTTAAAATATATATTGTGTAATCACATACATGCTAACAGGATCCGAAGATGAACAGACATATGTATGAATCATTGAGCAGATTCTGTACAGCCAGACAATGAAAACACTCTAATCAAATTTACTCCGATAAGAAATAGAAATTAAATTTAAAAAACAAACAGAAGTAAGGAGACATAAACTTCTCGGGGCTTCTCCCAGCACATTCCACTCTAACTCACAACCTCGGAACACTACCTAGAGGAAGACTCTGTTGCCCTAGTAACAAGAGTTGAGAACGTAATAATGCTGCCGCCTTGTGGCTGTTTCCCACAACAGCAGCTTTATACCCAGTGCCTATTGTTGCTTAATAGTCACAAGGACTGCAGGGCACTAAATGACACCTGCCTTCAAAAAAGGCCCTGGGGTAGGGAATAGGCAAGAAAATTCAACACATGAGAAATTTTTCAGGAAGTCAATATGAAGAGGGAAGTTGTACTCACTCTTTAACAAAAAAAGGAAAAGAAGAAAAAGGGGATGCCTAAAGCTCAGTGTAAGGAATTATTAGCCACATTCCTATCCAACCTCCAAAAAGGTTTCAGCTCACACAGGTCAAATGGCCATCAGCAAAAAGTCCACAAACTATAAATGCAGAAGGGGTTTTAGAGAACTCTGTACCTCCTAGCTCTGGTGGGATCTAAAGTGGTAACAGCACTAACAAAAACGGAATGGAGCTGCTTTACAAGGTTAAAACTGAGCTACCATATGATGCGACAGGGCACCTTTTGAGCCTATTAACTAAGACCACCAGAATCGGAAAGACAGAGGCAGGCAAATGTGCACTGCAGCAATATTGAAATAGCCAAGACATGGAAGCAAAAAAAAGGTCCATAAACAGATGAATGGACAAAGACGAAGTGGTATACGTACCAAATGGAATAGAAGCCTCGGGAACAAAATGAACAATGCCGTTTTCAGGACTACAGTTGAGCCTAGAAATAATCATATAAGGTTAAGTAAGTGAAAAGGATATGACAGGAACTTCCCTGGTGGCGCAGTGGTTGAGAATCTGCCTGCTAATGCAGGGGACGCGGGTTTGAGCCCTGGTCTGGGAGGATCCCACGTGCCACGGAGCAACTGGGACCGTGAGCCACAACTGCTGAGCCTGCGCATCTGGAGCCTGTGCCCCGCAACGGGAGGGGCCACGATAGTGAGAGGCCCGCGCACCGCAATGAAGAGTGGCCCCCGCTTGCCGCAACTAGAGAAAGCCCTCCCACGAAACAAGACCCAACACAGCTAAATAAACAGATAAATAAATAAATAAAGTAGCTATTAATTAAAAAAAAGGGGATGACAAATATCCTATGATATCATTTATACATGTTATCCTAAGATTGCTACCAATGAACATATTTCCACAAAAACAGACACTCACAGACTTATCAAATAAACTAAAGGTTAGCCAAAATGAAAGGTGGGAGGATGGGTAAATTAGGACTATGGCGTTTACATACATATAGTAATGTTTGTTAAATGTATATAAACATATAACATATAAAATATAAATTATATAATCACAATACCTTTAAAATATACATTCTGTAATCACATACATGCTAACAGGATCCGAAGATGAACAGACATATGTATGAATCATTGGGCAGATTCTGTACATCCAGACAATGAAAACACTGTAATGAAATTTACTCCGATAAGAAATAGAAATTAAATTTAAAAAACAAACATAAGTCAGGAGACATAAAGTTCTGGGGGCTTGTCCCAGCACATTCCACTCTAGTTTACAACCTCAGAACACTATCTCCAGGAAGACTCTGTTGCCCTAGTAACAAGAGTTGAGAACGTAATAATGCTGCCGCCTTGTGGCTGTTTCCCACAACAGCAGCTTTAAACCCAGTGCTAATGGTTGCTTACGAGTCACAAGGACTGCAGGACTCTAAATGACACCTGCCCTCAAAAAAGGCCCTGGGGTAGGGAATAGGCAAGAAAATTCAACACATGAGAAATTTTTCAAGAAGTCAATATGAAGAGGGAAGTTGTACTCACTCTTTAACAAAAAAAAGGAAAAGAAGAAAAAGGGGATGCCTAAAGCTCAGTGTAAGGAATTATTAGCCACATGCCTATCCAACCTCCAAAAAGGTTTCAGCTCACACAGGTCAAATGGCCATCAGCAAAAAGTCCACAAACTATAAATGCAGAAGGGGTTTTAGAGAACTCTGTACCTCCTAGCTCTGGTGGGATCTAAAGTGGTAACAGCACTAACAAAAACGGAATGGAGCTGCTTTACAAGGTAAAAACTGAGCTACCATATGAGGCGACAAGGCACCTTTTGAGCCTATTAACTAAGACCACCAGAATCGGAAAGACAGAGGCAGGCAAATGTGCACTGCAGCAATATTGAAATAGCCAAGACATGGAAGCAAAAAAAAGGTCCATAAACAGATGAATGGACAAAGACGAAGTGGTATACGTACCAAATGGAATAGAAGCCTCGGGAACAAAATGAACAATGCCGTTTTCAGGACTACAGTTGAGCCTAGAAATAATCATATAAGGTTAAGTAAGTCAAAAGGGTATGACAGGGGCTTCCCTGGTGGCGCAGTGATAGAGAATCTGCCTGCTAATGCAGGGGACGCGGGTTCGAGCCCTGGTCTGGGAGGATCCCACGTGCCACGGAGCAACTGGGACCGTGAGCCACAACTGCTGAGCCTGCGCATCTGGAGCCTGCGCCCCGCAACGGAAGGGGCCACGATAGTGAGAGGCCCGCGCACCGCAATGAAGAGTGGCCCCCGCTTGCCGCAACTAGAGAAAGCCCTCGCACGAAACGAAGACCCAACACAGCTAAATATATAGATAAATAAATAAATAAAGTAGCTATTAATTAAAACAAAAGTGTATGACAAATATCCTATGATATCATTTATACAAGTTATCCTAAGATTGCTACCAATGAACATATTTCCACAAAAAAAGACACTCACAGACTTATCAAATAAACTAATGGTTAGCCAAAATGAAAGGTGGCAGGATGGGTAAATTAGGACTATGGCGTTAACATACATATAGTAATGTTTGTTAAATGTATATAAACATATAACATATAAACTATATAAATTATATAATCACAATACCTTTAAAATATACATTCTGTAATCACATACATGCTAACAGGATCCGAAGATGAACAGACATATGTATGAATCATTGAGCAGATTCTGTACAGCCAGACAATCAAAACACTCTAATCAAATTTACTCTGATAAGAAATAGAAATTAAATTTAAAAAACAAACATATGTAAGTAGACATAAAGTTCTGGGGGCTTGTCCCAGCACATTCCACTCTAGTTTACAACCTCGGAACACTACCTCCAGGAAGACTCTGTTGCCCTAGTAGCAAGAGTTGAGAACGTAATAATGCTGCCGCCTTGTGGCTGTTTCCCACAACAGCAGCTTTAAACCCAGTGCTAATGGTTGCTTACGAGTCACAAGGACTGCAGGACTCTAAATGACACCTGCCCTCAAAAAAGGCCCTGGGGTAGGGAATAGGCAAGAAAATTCAACACATGAGAAATTTTTCAAGAAGTCAATATGAAGAGGGAAGTTGTACTCACTCTTTCACAAAAAAAGGAAAAGAAGAAAAAGGGGATGCCTAAAGCTCAGTATAAGGAATTATTAGCCACATGCCTATCCAACCTCCAAAAAGGTTTCAGCTCACACAGCTCAAATGGCCATCAGCAAAAAGTCCACAAACTATAAATGCAGAAGGGGTTTTAGAGAACTCTGTACCTCCTAGCTCTGGTGGGATCTAAAGTGGTAACAGCACTAACAAAAACGGAATGGAGCTGCTTTACAAGGTAAAAACTGAGCTACCATATGATGCGACAGGGCACCTTTTGAGCCTATTGACTAAGACCACCAGAATCGGAAAGACAGAGGCAGGCAAATGTGCACTGCAGCAATATTGAAATAGCCAAGACATGGAAGCAAAAAAAGGTCCATAAACAGATGAATGGACAAAGACGAAGTGGTATACGTACCAAATGGAATAGAAGCCTCGGGAACAAAATGAACAAAGCCGTTTTCAGGGCTACAGTTGAGCCTAGAAATACTCATATAAGGTTAAGTAAGTGAAAAGGATATGACAGGAACTTCCCTGGTGGCGCAGTGGTTGAGAATCTGCCTGCTAATGCAGGGGACGCGGGTTCGAGCCCTGGTCTGGGAGGATCCCACGTGCCACGGAGCAACTGGGATCGTGAGCCACAACTGCTGAGCCTGCGCATCTGGAGCCTGTGCCCCGCAACGGGAGGGGCCACGATAGTGAGAGGCCCGCGCACCGCAATGAAGAGTGGCCCCCGCTTGCCGCAACTAGAGAAAGCCCTCCCACGAAACAAGACACAAGACAGCTAAATAAACAGATAAATAAATAAATAAAGTAGCTATTAATTAAAAAAAAAGGGGATGACAAATATCCTATGATATCATTTATACATGTTATCCTAAGATTGCTACCAATGAACATATTTCCACAAAAACAGACACTCACAGACTTATCAAATAAACTAATTGTTAGCCAAAATGAAAGGTGGGAGGATGGGTAAATTAGGACTATGGCGTTTACATACATATAGTAATGTTTGTTAAATGTATATAAACATATAACATATAAAATATAAATTATATAATCACAATACCTTTAAAATATACATTCTGTAATCACATACATGCTAACAGGATCCGAAGATGAACAGACATATGTATGAATCATTGAGCAGATTCTGTACAGCCAGACAATCAAAACACTCTAATCAAATTTACTCTGATAAGAAATAGAAATTAAATTTAAAAAACAAACATATGTAAGTAGACATAAAGTTCTGGGGGCTTGTCCCAGCACATTCCACTCTAGTTTACAACCTCGGAACACTACCTCCAGGAAGACTCTGTTGCCCTAGTAGCAAGAGTTGTTAACGTAATAATGCTGCCGTCTTGTGGCTGTTTCCCACAACAGCAGCTTTAAACCCAGTGCTAATGGTTGCTTACGAGTCACAAGGACTGCAGGGCTCTAAATGACACCTGCCCTCAAAAAAGGCCCTGGGGTAGGGAATAGGCAAGAAAATTCAACACATGAGAAATTTTTCAGGAAGTCAATATGAAGAGGGAAGTTGTACTCACTCTTTAACAAAAAAAGGAAAAGAAGAAAAAGGGGATGCCTAAAGCTCAGTGTAAGGAATTATTAGCCACATGCCTATCCAACCTCCAAAAAGGTTTCAGCTCACACAGGTCAAATGGCCATCAGCAAAAAGTCCACAAACTATAAATGCAGAAGGGGTTTTAGAGAACTCTGTACCTCCTAGCTCTGGTGGGATCTAAAGTGGTAACAGCACTAACAAAAACGGAATGGAGCTGCTTTACAAGGTTAAAACTGAGCTACCATATGATGCGACAGGGCACCTTTTGAGCCTATTAACTAAGACCACCAGAATCGGAAAGACAGAGGCAGGCAAATGTGCACTGCAGCAATATTGAAATAGCCAAGACATGGAAGCAAAAAAAAGGTCCATAAACAGATGAATGGACAAAGACGAAGTGGTATACGTACCAAATGGAATAGAAGCCTCGGGAACAAAATGAACAATGCCGTTTTCAGGACTACAGTTGAGCCTAGAAATAATCATATAACGTTAAGTAAGTCAAAAGGGTATGACAGGGGCTTCCCTGGTGGCGCAGTGGTTGAGAATCTGCCTGCTAATGCAGGGGACGCGGGTTCGAGCCCTGGTCTGGGAGGATCCCACGTGCCACGGAGCAACTGGGACCGTCAGCCACAACTGCTGAGCCTGCGCATCTGGAGCCTGTGACCCGCAACGGGAGGGGCCACGATAGTGAGAGGCCCGCGCACCGCAATGAAGAGTGGCTCCTGCTTGCCGCAACTAGAGAAAGCCCTCGCACGAAACGAAGACCCAACACAGCTAAATAAATAGATAAATAAATAAATAAATAAAGTAGCTATTAATTTAAAAAAAAAGGGTATGACAAATATCCTATGATATCATTTATACATGTTATCCTAAGATTGCTACCAATGAACATATTTCCACAAAAAAAGACACTCACAGACTTATCAAATAAACTAATGGTTAGCCAAAATGAAAGGTGGGAGGATGGGTAAATTAGGACTATGGTGTTTACATACATATACTAATGTATGTTAAATGTATATAAACATATAACAGAAAAACTATATGAATTATATAATCACCGATATCTTTAAAATATATATTGTGTAATCACATACATGCTAACAGGATCCGAAGATGAACAGACATATGTATGAATCATTGAGCAGATTCTGTACAGCCAGACAATCAAAACACTCTAATCAAATTTACTCTGATAAGAAATAGAAATTAAATTTAAAACACAAACAGAATTAAGGAGACATGAAGTTCTGGGGGCTTGTCCCAGCACATTCCACTCTAGTTTACAACCTCGGAACACTACCTCCAGGAAGACTCTGTTGCCCTAGTAACAAGAGTTGAGAACGTAATAATGCTGCCGCCTTGTGGCTGTTTCCCACAACAGCAGCTTTATACCCAGTGCCAATTGTTGCTTAATAGTCACAAGGACTGCAGGGCTCTAAATGACACCTGCCCTCAAAAAATGCCCTGCGGTAGGGAATAGGCAAGAAAATTCAAGACATGAGAAAATTTTCAAGAAGTCAATAAGAGGAGGGAAGTTGTACTCACGCTTTAAAAAAAAGGAAAAGAAAAAAAAGGACATGCCTAAAGCTCAGTATAAGGAATTATTAGCCATAGGCAAATTCAAATTCAAAAAGGTTTCAGCTCACACCAGTCATGACCATCAGCAAAAAGTCTACAAACTATAAATGCTGAAGGGGTTTTAGAGAACTGTGTACCTTCTAGCTGCTGGTGGGATGTAAAGTGGTAACAGCACTAACGCAAACTGAATCGAGCTGCTTTACAAGGTAAAACCTGAGCTACCATATGATGCGGCAGGGCACCTTTTGGGCCTATAACCTAAGACCACCAGAATCGGAAAGACAGAGGCAGGCAAATGTGCACTGCAGCAATATTGAAATAGCCAAGAAATGGAAGCAAAAAAAGATCCATAAACAGATGAATGGACAAAAAGAAGAGGTATATGGACAGCATGGAATAGTAGCCTCGGAAAAAAAATAAACAATGCCGTGTTCAGGACTACAGTTGAGCCTAGAAATAATCATATAAGGTTAAGTAAGTCAAAAAGGTATGACAAATATCCTATGATATCATTTATACATGTTATCCTAAGATTGCTACCAATGAACATATTTCCACAAAAAAAGACACTCACAGACTTATCAAATAAACTAATTGTTAGCCAAAATGAAAGGTGGGAGGATGGGTAAATTAGGACTATGGGGTTAACATACACATAGTAATGTTTGTTAAATGTATATAAACAAAAAACATACAAACTATATAAATTATATAATCACAATACCTTTAAAATATACATTCTGTAATTCCATACATGCTAACATGATCCGAAGAGGAACAGACATATGTGTGAATCATTGAGTAGATTCTGTACAGCCAGACAATCAAAACACTCTAATCAAATTTACTCCGATAAGAAATAGAAATTAAATTTAAAAAACAAACATAAGTAAGGAGACATAAAGTTCTGGGGGCTTGTCCCAGCACATTCCACTCTAGTTTACAACCTCGGAACACTACCTCCAGGAAGACTCTGTTGCCCTAGTAACAAGAATTGAGAATGTAATAATGCTGCTGCCTTGTGGCTGTTTCCCACAACAGCAGCTTTAAACACACTGCTAATGGTTGCTTCATAGTCACAAGGATTGCAGGGCTCTAAATGACACCTGCCCTCAAGAAATGCCCTGGAGTGGGGAATAGGCAAGAAAATTCAACACATGAGAAATTTTTCAAGAAGTCAATATGAAGAGGGAAGTTGTACTCACTCTTTATCAAAAAAAGGAAAAGAAAAAAAAGGACATGCTTAAAGCTCAGTATAAGGAATTATTAGCCACATGCAAATTCAAATTCAAAAAGGTTTCAGCTCACACCAGTCATGACCATCAGCAAAAAGACTACAAACTATAAATGCTTAAGGGGTTTGAGAAAAATGTGTACCTTCTAGCTGCTGGTGGGATGTAAAGTGGTAACAGCACTAACGAAAACTGAATGGAGCTGCTACAAAGGTAAAAATTGAGCTACCATATGATGCGGCAGGGCACCTTTTGGGCCTATAACCTAAGACCACCAGAATCGGAAAGACAGAGGCAGGCAAATGTGAACTGCAACAACATTGATATAGCCAAGACATGGAAGCAAAAAAAAGGTCCATAAACAGATGAATGGACAAAGACGAAGTGGTATACGTACCAAATGGAATAGAAGCCTCGGGAACAAAATGAACAATGCCGTTTTCAGGACTACAGTTGAGCCTAGAAATAATCATATAAGGTTAAGTAAGTGAAAAGGATATGACAGGAACTTCCCTGGTGGCGCAGTGGTTGAGAATCTGCCTGCTAATGCAGGGGACGCGGGTTTGAGCCCTGGTCTGGGAGGATCCCACGTGCCACGGAGCAACTGGGACCGTGAGCCACAACTGCTGAGCCTGCGCATCTGGAGCCTGTGCCCCGCAACGGGAGGGGCCACGATAGTGAGAGGCCCGCGCACCGCAATGAAGAGTGGCCCCCGCTTGCCGCAACTAGAGAAAGCCCTCCCACGAAAAAAGACCCAACACAGCTAAATAAACAGATAAATAAATAAATAAAGTAGCTATTAATTAAAAAAAAGGGGATGACAAATATCCTATGATATCATTTATACATGTTATCCTAAGATTGCTACCAATGAACATATTTCCACAAAAACAGACACTCACAGACTTATCAAATAAACTAAAGGTTAGCCAAAATGAAAGGTGGGAGGATGGGTAAATTAGGACTATGGCGTTTACATACATATAGTAATGTTTGTTAAATGTATATAAACATATAACATATAAAATATAAATTATATAATCACAATACCTTTAAAATATACATTCTGTAATCACATACATGCTAACAGGATCCGAAGATGAACAGACATATGTATGAATCATTGGGCAGATTCTGTACATCCAGACAATGAAAACACTGTAATGAAATTTACTCCGATAAGAAATAGAAATTAAATTTAAAAAACAAACATAAGTAAGGAGACATAAAGTTCTGGGGGCTTGTCCCAGCACATTCCACTCTAGTTTACAACCTCAGAACACTATCTCCAGGAAGACTCTGTTGCCCTAGTAACAAGAGTTGAGAACGTAATAATGCTGCCGCCTTGTGGCTGTTTCCCACAACAGCAGCTTTAAACCCAGTGCTAATGGTTGCTTACGAGTCACAAGGACTGCAGGACTCTAAATGACACCTGCCCTCAAAAAAGGCCCTGGGGTAGGGAATAGGCAAGAAAATTCAACACATGAGAAATTTTTCAAGAAGTCAATATGAAGAGGGAAGTTGTACTCACTCTTTAACAAAAAAAAGGAAAAGAAGAAAAAGGGGATGCCTAAAGCTCAGTGTAAGGAATTATTAGCCACATGACTATCCAACCTCCAAAAAGGTTTCAGCTCACACAGGTCAAATGGCCATCAGCAAAAAGTCCACAAACTATAAATGCAGAAGGGGTTTTAGAGAACTCTGTACCTCCTAGCTCTGGTGGGATCTAAAGTGGTAACAGCACTAACAAAAACGGAATGGAGCTGCTTTACAAGGTAAAAACTGAGCTACCATATGAGGCGACAAGGCACCTTTTGAGCCTATTAACTAAGACCACCAGAATCGGAAAGACAGAGGCAGGCAAATGTGCACTGCAGCAATATTGAAATAGCCAAGACATGGAAGCAAAAAAAAGGTCCATAAACAGATGAATGGACAAAGACGAAGTGGTATACGTACCAAATGGAATAGAAGCCTCGGGAACAAAATGAACAATGCCGTTTTCAGGACTACAGTTGAGCCTAGAAATAATCATATAAGGTTAAGTAAGTCAAAAGGGTATGACAGGGGCTTCCCTGGTGGCGCAGTGATAGAGAATCTGCCTGCTAATGCAGGGGACGCGGGTTCGAGCCCTGGTCTGGGAGGATCCCACGTGCCACGGAGCAACTGGGACCGTGAGCCACAACTGCTGAGCCTGCGCATCTGGAGCCTGCGCCCCGCAACGGAAGGGGCCACGATAGTGAGAGGCCCGCGCACCGAAATGAAGAGTGGCCCCCGCTTGCCGCAACTAGAGAAAGCCCTCGCACGAAACGAAGACCCAACACAGCTAAATATATAGATAAATAAATAAATAAAGTAGCTATTAATTAAAACAAAAGTGTATGACAAATATCCTATGATATCATTTATACAAGTTATCCTAAGATTGCTACCAATGAACATATTTCCACAAAAAAAGACACTCACAGACTTATCAAATAAACTAATGGTTAGCCAAAATGAAAGGTGGCAGGATGGGTAAATTAGGACTATGGCGTTAACATACATATAGTAATGTTTGTTAAATGTATATAAACATATAACATATAAACTATATAAATTATATAATCACAATACCTTTAAAATATACATTCTGTAATCACATACATGCTAACAGGATCCGAAGATGAACAGACATATGTATGAATCATTGAGCAGATTCTGTACAGCCAGACAAACAAAACACTCTAATCAAATTTACTCTGATAAGAAATAGAAATTAAATTTAAAAAACAAACATATGTAAGTAGACATAAAGTTCTGGGGGCTTGTCCCAGCACATTCCACTCTAGTTTACAACCTCGGAACACTACCTCCAGGAAGACTCTGTTGCCCTAGTAGCAAGAGTTGAGAACGTAATAATGCTGCCGCCTTGTGGCTGTTTCCCACAACAGCAGCTTTAAACCCAGTGCTAATGGTTGCTTACGACTCACAAGGACTGCAGGACTCTAAATGACACCTGCCCTCAAAAAAGGCCCTGGGGTAGGGAATAGGCAAGAAAATTCAACACATGAGAAATTTTTCAAGAAGTCAATATGAAGAGGGAATTTGTACTCACTCTTTAACAAAAAAAGGAAAAGAAGAAAAAGGGGATGCCTAAAGCTCAGTATAAGGAATTATTAGCCACATGCCTATCCAACCTCCAAAAAGGTTTCAGCTCACACAGCTCAAATGGCCATCAGCAAAAAGTCCACAAACTATAAATGCAGAAGGGGTTTTAGAGAACTCTGTACCTCCTAGCTCTGGTGGGATCTAAAGTGGTAACAGCACTAACAAAAACGGAATGGAGCTGCTTTACAAGGTAAAAACTGAGCTACCATATGATGCGACAGGGCACCTTTTGAGCATATTGACTAAGACCACCAGAATCGGAAAGACAGAGGCAGGCAAATGTGCACTGCAGCAATATTGAAATAGCCAAGACATGGAAGCAAAAAAAGGTCCATAAACAGATGAATGGACAAAGACGAAGTGGTATACGTACCAAATGGAATAGAAGCCTCGGGAACAAAATGAACAATGCCGTTTTCAGGGCTACAGTTGAGCCTAGAAATACTCATATAAGGTTAAGTAAGTGAAAAGGATATGACAGGAACTTCCCTGGTGGCGCAGTGGTTGAGAATCTGCCTGCTAATGCAGGGGACGCGGGTTCGAGCCCTGGTCTGGGAGGATCCCACGTGCCACGGAGCAACTGGGATCGTGAGCCACAACTGCTGAGCCTGCGCATCTGGAGCCTGTGCCCCGCAACGGGAGGGGCCACGATAGTGAGAGGCCCGCGCACCGCAATGAAGAGTGGCCCCCGCTTGCCGCAACTAGAGAAAGCCCTCCCACGAAACAAGACACAAGACAGCTAAATAAACAGATAAATAAATAAATAAAGTAGCTATTAATTAAAAAAAAAGGGGATGACAAATATCCTATGATATCATTTATACATGTTATCCTAAGATTGCTACCAATGAACATATTTCCACAAAAACAGACACTCACAGACTTATCAAATAAACTAATTGTTAGCCAAAATGAAAGGTGGGAGGATGGGTAAATTAGGACTATGGCGTTTACATACATATAGTAATGTTTGTTAAATGTATATAAACATATAACATATAAAATATAAATTATATAATCACAATACCTTTAAAATATACATTCTGTAATCACATACATGCTAACAGGATCCGAAGATGAACAGACATATGTATGAATCATTGAGCAGATTCTGTACAGCCAGACAATCAAAACACTCTAATCAAATTTACTCTGATAAGAAATAGAAATTAAATTTAAAAAACAAACATATGTAAGTAGACATAAAGTTCTGGGGGCTTGTCCCAGCACATTCCACTCTAGTTTACAACCTCGGAACACTACCTCCAGGAAGACTCTGTTGCCCTAGTAGCAAGAGTTGTTAACGTAATAATGCTGCCGTCTTGTGGCTGTTTCCCACAACAGCAGCTTTAAACCCAGTGCTAATGGTTGCTTCCGAGTCACAAGGACTGCAGGACTCTAAATGAAACCTGCCGTCAAAAAAGGCCCTGGGGTAGGGAATAGGCAAGAAAATTCAACACATGAGAAATTTTTCAAGAAGTCAATATGAAGAGGGAAGTTGTACTCACTCTTTAACAAAAAAAGGAAAAGAAGAAAAAGGGGATGCCTAAAGCTCAGTATAAGGAATTATTAGCCACATGCCTATCCAACCTCCAAAAAGGTTTCAGCTCACACAGCTCAAATGGCCATCAGCAAAAAGTCCACAAACTATAAATGCAGAAGGGGTTTTAGAGAACTCTGTACCTCCTAGCTCTGGTGGGATCTAAAGTGGTAACAGCACTAACAAAAACGGAATGGAGCTGCTTTACAAGGTTAAAACTGAGCTACCATATGATGCGACAGGGCACCTTTTGAGCCTATTAACTAAGACCACCAGAATCGGAAAGACAGAGGCAGGCAAATGTGCACTGCAGCAATATTGAAATAGCCAAGACATGGAAGCAAAAAAAAGGTCCATAAACAGATGAATGGACAAAGACGAAGTGGTATACGTACCAAATGGAATAGAAGCCTCGGGAACAAAATGAACAATGCCGTTTTCAGGGCTACAGTTGAGCCTAGAAATACTCATATAAGGTTAAGTAAGTGAAAAGGATATGACAGGAACTTCCGTGGTGGCGCAGTGGTTGAGAATCTGCCTGCTAATGCAGGGGACGCGGGTTCGAGCCCTGGTCTGGGAGGATACCACGTGCCACGGAGCAACTGGGACCGTGAGCCACAACTGCTGAGCCTGCGCATCTGGAGCCTGTGCCCCGCAACGGGAGGGGCCACGATAGTGAGAGGCCCGCGCACCGCAATGAAGAGTGGCCCCCGCTTGCTGCAACTAGAGAAAGCCCTCCCACGAAACAAGACACAACACAGCTAAATAAACAGATAAATAAATAAATAAAGTAGCTATTAATTAAAAAAAAGGGGATGACAAATATCCTATGATATCATTTATACATGTTATCCTAAGATTGCTACCAATGAACATATTTCCACAAAAACAGACACTCACAGACTTATCAAATAAACTAATGGTGAGCCAAAATGAAAGGTGGGAGGATGGGTAAATTAGGACTATGGCGTTTACATACATATAGTAATGTTTGTTAAATGTATATAAACATATAACATATAAACTATATAAATTATATAATCACAATACCTTTAAAATATACATTCTGTAATCACATACATGCTAACAGGATCCGATGATGAACAGACATATGTATGAATCATTGAGCAGATTCTGTACAGCCAGACAATCAAAACACTCTAATCAAATTTACTCTGATAAGAAATAGAAATTAAATTTAAAAAACAAACATATGTAATTAGACATAAAGTTCTGGGGGCTTGTCCCAGCACATTCCACTCTAGTTTACAACCTCGGAACACTACCTCCAGGAAGACTCTGTTGCCCTAGTAGCAAGAGTTGAGAACGTAATAATGCTGCCGCCTTGTGGCTGTTTCCCACAACAGCAGCTTTAAACCCAGTGCTAATGGTTGCTTACGAGTCACAAGGACTGCAGGACTCTAAATGACACCTGCCCTCAAAAAAGGCCCTGGGGTAGGGAATAGGCAAGAAAATTCAACACATGAGAAATTTTTCAAGAAGTCAATATGAAGAGGGAAGTTGTACTCACTCTTTAACAAAAAAAGGAAGAGAAGAAAAAGGGGATGCCTAAAGCTCAGTATAAGGAATTATTACCCACATGCCTATCCAACCTCCAAAAAGGTTTCAGCTCACACAGCTCAAATGGCCATCAGCAAAAAGTCCACAAACTATAAATGCAGAAGGGGTTTTAGAGAACTCTGTACCTCCTAGCTCTGGTGGGATCTAAAGTGGTAACAGCACTAACAAAAACGGAATGGAGCTGCTTTACAAGGTAAAAACTGAGCTACCATATGATGCGACAGGGCACCTTTTGAGCCTATTAACTAAGACCACCAGAATCGGAAAGACAGAGGCAGGCAAATGTGCACTGCAGCAATATTGAAATAGCCAAGACATGGAAGCAAAAAAAAGGTCCATAAACAGATGAATGGACAAAGACGAGGTGGTATACGTACCAAATGGAATAGAAGCCTCGGGAACAAAATGAACAATGCCGTTTTCAGGGCTACAGTTGAGCCTAGAAATACTCATATAAGGTTAAGTAAGTGAAAAGGATATGACAGGAACTTCCGTGGTGGCGCAGTGGTTGAGAATCTGCCTGCTAATGCAGGGGACGCGGGTTCGAGCCCTGGTCTGGGAGGATCCCACGTGCCACGGAGCAACTGGGACCGTGAGCCACAACTGCTGCGCCTGCGCATCTGAAGCCTGTGACCCGCAACGGGAGGGGCCACGATAGTGAGAGGCCCACGCACCGCAATGAAGAGTGGCTCCCGCTTGCCGCAACTAGAGAAAGCCCTCCCACGAAACAAGACCCAACACAGCTAAATAAACAGATAAATAAATAAATAAAGTAGCTATTAATTAAAAAAAAAAGGGGATGACAAATATCCTATGATATCATTTATACATGTTATCCTAAGATTGCTACCAATGAACATATTTCCACAAAAACAGACACTCACAGACTTATCAAATAAACTAATGGTTAGCCAAAATGAAAGGTGGGAGGATGGGTAAATTAGGACTATGGCGTTAACATACATATAGTAATGTTTGTTAAATGTATATAAACATATAACATATAAACTATATAAATTATATAATCAAAATACCTTTAAAATATACATTCTGTAATCACATACATGCTAACAGGATCCGAAGATGAACAGACATATGTATGAATCATTGGGCAGATTCTGTACATCCAGACAATCAAAACACTGTAATGAAATTTACTCCGATAAGAAATAGAAATTAAATTTAAAAAACAAACATAAGTAAGGAGACATAAAGTTCTGGGGGCTTGTCCCAGCACATTCCACTCTAGTTTACAACCTCAGAACACTATCTCCAGGAAGACTCTGTTGCCCTAGTAACAAGAGTTGAGAACGTAATAATGCTGCCGCCTTGTGGCTGTTTCCCACAACAGCAGCTTTAAACCCAGTGCTAATGGTTGCTTAAGAGTCACAAGGACTGCAGGGCTCTAAATGACACCTGCCCTCAAAAAAGGCCCTGGGGTAGGGAATAGGCAAGAAAATTCAACACATGAGAAATTTTTCAGGAAGTCAATATGAAGAGGGAAGTTGTACTCACTCTTTAACAAAAAAAGGAAAAGAAGAAAAAGGGGATGCCTAAAGCTCAGTGTAAGGAATTATTAGCCACATGCCTATCCAACCTCCAAAAAGGTTTCAGCTCACACAGGTCAAATGGCCATCAGCAAAAAGTCCACAAACTATAAATGCAGAAGGGGTTTTAGAGAACTCTGTACCTCCTAGCTCTGGTGGGATCTAAAGTGGTAACAGCACTAACAAAAACGGAATGGAGCTGCTTTACAAGGTTAAAACTGAGCTACCATATGATGCGACAGGGCACCTTTTGAGCCTATTAACTAAGACCACCAGAATCGGAAAGACAGAGGCAGGCAAATGTGCACTGCAGCAATATTGAAATAGCCAAGACATGGAAGCAAAAAAAAGGTCCATAAACAGATGAATGGACAAAGACGAAGTGGTATACGTACCAAATGGAATAGAAGCCTCGGGAACAAAATGAACAATGCCGTTTTCAGGACTACAGTTGAGCCTAGAAATAATCATATAACGTTAAGTAAGTCAAAAGGGTATGACAGGGGCTTCCCTGGTGGCGCAGTGGTTGAGAACCTGCCTGCTAATGCAGGGGACGCGGGTTCGAGCCCTGGTCTGGGAGGATCCCACGTGCCACGGAGCAACTGGGACCGTCAGCCACAACTGCTGAGCCTGCGCATCTGGAGCCTGTGACCCGCAACGGGAGGGGCCACGATAGTGAGAGGCCCGCGCACCGCAATGAAGAGTGGCTCCTGCTTGCCGCAAGTAGAGAAAGCCCTCGCACGAAACGAAGACCCAACACAGCTAAATAAATAGATAAATAAATAAATAAATAAATAAATAAAGTAGCTATTAATTTAAAAAAAAAGGGTATGACAAATATCCTATGATATCATTTATACATGTTATCCTAAGATTGCTACCAATGAACATATTTCCACAAAAAAAGACACTCACAGACTTATCAAATAAACTAATGGTTAGCCAAAATGAAAGGTGGGAGGATGGGTAAATTAGGACTATGGTGTTTACATACATATACTAATGTATGTTATATGTATATAAACATATAACAGAAAAACTATATGAATTATATAATCACCAATATCTTTAAAATATATATTGTGTAATCACATACATGCTAACAGGATCCGAAGATGAACAGACATATGTATGAATCATTGAGCAGATTCTGTACAGCCAGACAATCAAAACACTCTAATCAAATTTACTCTGATAAGAAATAGAAATTAAATTTAAAACACAAACAGAATTAAGGAGACATGAAGTTCTGGGGGTTTGTCCCAGCACATTCCACTCTAGTTTACAACCTCGGAACACTACCTCCAGGAAGACTCTGTTGCCCTAGTAACAAGAGTTGAGAACGTAATAATGCTGCCGCCTTGTGGCTGTTTCCCACAACAGCAGCTTTATACCCAGTGCCAATTGTTGCTTAATAGTCACAAGGACTGCAGGGCTCTAAATGACACCTGCCCTCAAAAAATGCCCTGCGGTAGGGAATAGGCAAGAAAATTCAAGACATGAGAAAATTTTCAAGAAGTCAATAAGAGGAGGGAAGTTGTACTCACGCTTTAAAAAAAAGGAAAAGAAAAAAAAGGACATGCCTAAAGCTCAGTATAAGGAATTATTAGCCATAGGCAAATTCAAATTCAAAAAGGTTTCAGCTCACACCAGTCATGACCATCAGCAAAAAGTCTACAAACTATAAATGCTGAAGGGGTTTTAGAGAACTGTGTACCTTCTAGCTGCTGGTGGGATGTAAAGTGGTAACAGCACTAACGCAAACTGAATCGAGCTGCTTTACAAGGTAAAACCTGAGCTACCATATGATGCGGCAGGGCACCTTTTGGGCCTATAACCTAAGACCACCAGAATCGGAAAGACAGAGGCAGGCAAATGTGCACTGCAGCAATATTGAAATAGCCAAGAAATGGAAGCAAAAAAAGATCCATAAACAGATGAATGGACAAAAAGAAGAGGTATATGGACAGCATGGAATAGTAGCCTCGGAAAAAAAATAAACAATGCCGTGTTCAGGACTACAGTTGAGCCTAGAAATAATCATATAAGGTTAAGTAAGTCAAAAAGGTATGACAAATATCCTATGATATCATTTATACATGTTATCCTAAGATTGCTACCAATGAACATATTTCCACAAAAAAAGACACTCACAGACTTATCAAATAAACTAATTGTTAGCCAAAATGAAAGGTGGGAGGATGGGTAAATTAGGACTATGGGGTTAACATACACATAGTAATGTTTGTTAAATGTATATAAACAAAAAACATACAAACTATATAAATTATATAATCACAATACCTTTAAAATATACATTCTGTAATTCCATACATGCTAACATGATCCGAAGAGGAACAGACATATGTGTGAATCATTGAGTAGATTCTGTACAGCCAGACAATCAAAACACTCTAATCAAATTTACTCCGATAAGAAATAGAAATTAAATTTAAAAAACAAACATAAGTAAGGAGACATAAAGTTCTGGGGGCTTGTCCCAGCACATTCCACTCTAGTTTACAACCTCGGAACACTACCTCCAGGAAGACTCTGTTGCCCTAGTAACAAGAATTGAGAATGTAATAATGCTGCTGCCTTGTGGCTGTTTCCCACAACAGCAGCTTTAAACACACTGCTAATGGTTGCTTCATAGTCACAAGGATTGCAGGGCTCTAAATGACACCTGCCCTCAAGAAATGCCCTGGAGTGGGGAATAGGCAAGAAAATTCAACACATGAGAAATTTTTCAAGAAGTCAATATGAAGAGGGAAGTTGTACTCACTCTTTATCAAAAAAAGGAAAAGAAAAAAAAGGACATGCTTAAAGCTCAGTATAAGGAATTATTAGCCACATGCAAATTCAAATTCAAAAAGGTTTCAGCTCACACCAGTCATGACCATCAGCAAAAAGACTACAAACTATAAATGCTTAAGGGGTTTGAGAAAAATGTGTACCTTCTAGCTGCTCGTGGGATGTAAAGTGGTAACAGCACTAACGAAAACTGAATGGAGCTGCTACAAAGGTAAAAATTGAGCTACCATATGATGCGGCAGGGCACCTTTTGGGCCTATAACCTAAGACCACCAGAATCGGAAAGACAGAGGCAGGCAAATGTGAACTGCAACAACATTGATATAGCCAAGACATGGAAGCAAAAAAAAGGTCCATAAACAGATGAATGGACAAAGACGAAGTGGTATACGTACCAAATGGAATAGAAGCCTCGGGAATAAAATGAACAATGCCGTTTTCAGGACTACAGTTGAGCCTAGAAATAATCATATAAGGTTAAGTAAGTCAAAAGGGTATGACAAATATCCTATGATATCATTTATACATGTTATCCTAAGATTGCTACGAATGAACATATTTCCACAAAAAAAGACACTCACAGACTTATCAAATAAACTAATGGTTAGCCAAAATGAAAGGTGGGAGGATGGGTAAATTAGGACTATGGCGTTTACATACATATACTAATGTATGTTAAATGTATGTAAACATATAACAGATAAACTAGATGAATTATATAATCACCAATACCTTTAAAATATATATTGTGTAATCACGTACATGCTAACAGGATCCGAAGATGAACAGACATATGTATGAATCATTGAGCAGATTCTGTACAGCCAGACAATGAAAACACTCTAATCAAATTTACTCCGATAAGAAATAGAAATTAAATTTAAAAAACAAACAGAAGTAAGGAGACATAAACTTCTCGGGGCTTCTCCCAGCACATTCCACTCTAACTCACAACCTCGGAACACTACCTAGAGGAAGACTCTGTTGCCCTAGTAACAAGAGTTGAGAACGTAATAATGCTGCCGCCTTGTGGCTGTTTCCCACAACAGCAGCTTTATACCCAGTGCCTATTGTTGCTTAATAGTCACAAGGACTGCAGGGCACTAAATGACACCTGCCTTCAAAAAAGGCCCTGGGGTAGGGAATAGGCAAGAAAATTCAACACATGAGAAATTTTTCAGGAAGTCAATATGAAGAGGGAAGTTGTACTCACTCTTTAACAAAAAAAGGAAAAGAAGAAAAAGGGGATGCCTAAAGCTCAGTGTAAGGAATTATTAGCCACATGCCTATCCAACCTCCAAAAAGGTTTCAGCTCACACAGGTCAAATGGCCATCAGCAAAAAGTCCACAAACTATAAATGCAGAAGGGGTTTTAGAGAACTCTGTACCTCCTAGCTCTGGTGGGATCTAAAGTGGTAACAGCACTAACAAAAACGGAATGGAGCTGCTTTACAAGGTAAAAACTGAGCTACCATATGATGCGACAGGGCACCTTTTGAGCCTATTAACTAAGACCACCAGAATCGGAAAGACAGAGGCAGGCAAATGTGCACTGCAGCAATATTGAAATAGCCAAGACATGGAAGCAAAAAAAAGGTCCATAAACAGATGAATGGACAAAGACGAAGTGGTATACGTACCAAATGGAATAGAAGCCTCGGGAACAAAATGAACAATGCCGTTTTCAGGACTACAGTTGAGCCTAGAAATAATCATATAAGGTTAAGTAAGTCAAAAGGGTATGACAGGGGCTTCCCTGGTGGCGCAGTGATAGAGAATCTGCCTGCTAATGCAGGGGACGCGGGTTCGAGCCCTGGTCTGGGAGGATCCCACGTGCCACGGAGCAACTGGGACCGTGAGCCACAACTGCTGAGCCTGCGCATCTGGAGCCTGTGCCCCGCAACGGAAGGGGCCACGATAGTGAGAGGCCCGCGCACCGCAATGAAGAGTGGCCCCCGCTTGCCGCAACTAGAGAAAGCCCTCGCACGAAACGAAGACCCAACACAGCTAAATAAATAGATAAATAAATAAATAAAGTAGCTATTAATTAAAAAAAAAGGGTATGAGAAATATCCTATGATATCATTTATACATGTTATCCTAAGATTGCTACCAATGAACATATTTCCACAAAAACAGACACTCACAGACTTATCAAATAAACTAATGGTTAGCCAAAATGAAAGGTGGGAGGATGGGTAAATTAGGACTATGGCGTTTACATACATATAGTAATGTTTGTTAAATGTATATAAACATATAACATATAAAATATAAATTATATAATCACAATACCTTTAAAATATACATTCTGTAATCACATACATGCTAACAGGATCCGAAGATGAACAGACATATGTATGAATCATTGGGCAGATTCTGTACATCCAGACAATGAAAACACTGTAATGAAATTTACTCCGATAAGAAATAGAAATTAAATTTAAAAAACAAACATAAGTAAGGAGACATAAAGTTCTGGGGGCTTGTCCCAGCACATTCCACTCTAGTTTACAACCTCAGAACACTATCTCCAGGAAGACTCTGTTGCCCTAGTAACAAGAGTTGAGAACGTAATAATGCTGCCGCCTTGTGGCTGTTTCCCACAACAGCAGCTTTAAACCCAGTGCTAATGGTTGCTTACGAGTCACAAGGACTGAAGGGCTCTAAATGACACCTGCCCTCAAAAAAGGCCCTGGGGTAGGGAATAGGCAAGAAAATTCAACACATGAGAAATTTTTCAAGAAGTCAATATGAAGAGGGAAGTTGTACTCACTCTTTCACAAAAAAAGGAAAAGAAGAAAAAGGGGATGCCTAAAGCTCAGTATAAGGAATTATTAGCCACATGCCTATCCAACCTCCAAAAAGGTTTCAGCTCACACAGCTCAAATGGCCATCAGCAAAAAGTCCACAAACTATAAATGCAGAAGGGGTTTTAGAGAACTCTGTACCTCCTAGCTCTGGTGGGATCTAAAGTGGTAACAGCACTAACAAAAACGGAATGGAGCTGCTTTACAAGGTAAAAACTGAGCTACCATATGATGCGACAGGGCACCTTTTGAGCCTATTGACTAAGACCACCAGAATCGGAAAGACAGAGGCAGGCAAATGTGCACTGCAGCAATATTGAAATAGCCAAGACATGGAAGCAAAAAAAGGTCCATAAACAGATGAATGGACAAAGACGAAGTGGTATACGTACCAAATGGAATAGAAGCCTCGGGAACAAAATGAACAATGCCGTTTTCAGGGCTACAGTTGAGCCTAGAAATACTCATATAAGGTTAAGTAAGTGAAAAGGATATGACAGGAACTTCCCTGGTGGCGCAGTGGTTGAGAATCTGCCTGCTAATGCAGGGGACGCGGGTTCGAGCCCTGGTCTGGGAGGATCCCACGTGCCACGGAGCAACTGGGATCGTGAGCCACAACTGCTGAGCCTGCGCATCTGGAGCCTGTGCCCCGCAACGGGAGGGGCCACGATAGTGAGAGGCCCGCGCACCGCAATGAAGAGTGGCCCCCGCTTGCCGCAACTAGAGAAAGCCCTCCCACGAAACAAGACACAAGACAGCTAAATAAACAGATAAATAAATAAATAAAGTAGCTATTAATTAAAAAAAAAGGGGATGACAAATATCCTATGATATCATTTATACATGTTATCCTAAGATTGCTACCAATGAACATATTTCCACAAAAACAGACACTCACAGACTTATCAAATAAACTAATTGTTAGCCAAAATGAAAGGTGGGAGGATGGGTAAATTAGGACTATGGCGTTTACATACATATAGTAATGTTTGTTAAATGTATATAAACATATAACATATAAAATATAAATTATATAATCACAATACCTTTAAAATATACATTCTGTAATCACATACATGCTAACAGGATCCGAAGATGAACAGACATATGTATGAATCATTGAGCAGATTCTGTACAGCCAGACAATCAAAACACTCTAATCAAATTTACTCCGATAAGAAATAGAAATTAAATTTAAAAAACAAACATATGTAAGTAGACATAAAGTTCTGGGGGCTTGTCCCAGCACATTCCACTCTAGTTTACAACCTCGGAACACTACCTCCAGGAAGACTCTGTTGCCCTAGTAACAAGAGTTGAGAACGTAATAATGCTGCCGCCTTGTGGCTGTTTCCCACAACAGCAGCTTTATACCCAGTGCCAATTGTTGCTTAATAGTCACAAGGACTGCAGGGCTCTAAATGACACCTGCCCTCAAAAAATGCCCTGCGGTAGGGAATAGGCAAGAAAATTCAAGACATGAGAAAATTTTCAAGAAGTCAATAAGAGGAGGGAAGTTGTACTCACGCTTTAAAAAAAAGGAAAAGAAAAAAAAGGACATGCCTAAAGCTCAGTATAAGGAATTATTAGCCATAGGCAAATTCAAATTCAAAAAGGTTTCAGCTCACACCAGTCATGACCATCAGCAAAAAGTCTACAAACTATAAATGCTGAAGGGGTTTTAGAGAACTGTGTACCTTCTAGCTGCTGGTGGGATGTAAAGTGGTAACAGCACTAACGCAAACTGAATCGAGCTGCTTTACAAGGTAAAACCTGAGCTACCATATGATGCGGCAGGGCACCTTTTGGGCCTATAACCTAAGACCACCAGAATCGGAAAGACAGAGGCAGGCAAATGTGCACTGCAGCAATATTGAAATAGCCAAGAAATGGAAGCAAAAAAAGATCCATAAACAGATGAATGGACAAAAAGAAGAGGTATATGGACAGCATGGAATAGTAGCCTCGGAAAAAAAATAAACAATGCCGTGTTCAGGACTACAGTTGAGCCTAGAAATAATCATATAAGGTTAAGTAAGTCAAAAAGGTATGACAAATATCCTATGATATCATTTATACATGTTATCCTAAGATTGCTACCAATGAACATATTTCCACAAAAAAAGACACTCACAGACTTATCAAATAAACTAATTGTTAGCCAAAATGAAAGGTGGGAGGATGGGTAAATTAGGACTATGGGGTTAACATACACATAGTAATGTTTGTTAAATGTATATAAACAAAAAACATACAAACTATATAAATTATATAATCACAATACCTTTAAAATATACATTCTGTAATTCCATACATGCTAACATGATCCGAAGAGGAACAGACATATGTGTGAATCATTGAGTAGATTCTGTACAGCCAGACAATCAAAACACTCTAATCAAATTTACTCCGATAAGAAATAGAAATTAAATTTAAAAAACAAACATAAGTAAGGAGACATAAAGTTCTGGGGGCTTGTCCCAGCACATTCCACTCTAGTTTACAACCTCGGAACACTACCTCCAGGAAGACTCTGTTGCCCTAGTAACAAGAATTGAGAATGTAATAATGCTGCTGCCTTGTGGCTGTTTCCCACAACAGCAGCTTTAAACACACTGCTAATGGTTGCTTCATAGTCACAAGGATTGCAGGGCTCTAAATGACACCTGCCCTCAAGAAATGCCCTGGAGTGGGGAATAGGCAAGAAAATTCAACACATGAGAAATTTTTCAAGAAGTCAATATGAAGAGGGAAGTTGTACTCACTCTTTATCAAAAAAAGGAAAAGAAAAAAAAGGACATGCTTAAAGCTCAGTATAAGGAATTATTAGCCACATGCAAATTCAAATTCAAAAAGGTTTCAGCTCACACCAGTCATGACCATCAGCAAAAAGACTACAAACTATAAATGCTTAAGGGGTTTGAGAAAAATGTGTACCTTCTAGCTGCTCGTGGGATGTAAAGTGGTAACAGCACTAACGAAAACTGAATGGAGCTGCTACAAAGGTAAAAATTGAGCTACCATATGATGCGGCAGGGCACCTTTTGGGCCTATAACCTAAGACCACCAGAATCGGAAAGACAGAGGCAGGCAAATGTGAACTGCAACAACATTGATATAGCCAAGACATGGAAGCAAAAAAAAGGTCCATAAACAGATGAATGGACAAAGACGAAGTGGTATACGTACCAAATGGAATAGAAGCCTCGGGAATAAAATGAACAATGCCGTTTTCAGGACTACAGTTGAGCCTAGAAATAATCATATAAGGTTAAGTAAGTCAAAAGGGTATGACAAATATCCTATGATATCATTTATACATGTTATCCTAAGATTGCTACGAATGAACATATTTCCACAAAAAAAGACACTCACAGACTTATCAAATAAACTAATGGTTAGCCAAAATGAAAGGTGGGAGGATGGGTAAATTAGGACTATGGCGTTTACATACATATACTAATGTATGTTAAATGTATGTAAACATATAACAGATAAACTAGATGAATTATATAATCACCAATACCTTTAAAATATATATTGTGTAATCACGTACATGCTAACAGGATCCGAAGATGAACAGACATATGTATGAATCATTGAGCAGATTCTGTACAGCCAGACAATGAAAACACTCTAATCAAATTTACTCCGATAAGAAATAGAAATTAAATTTAAAAAACAAACAGAAGTAAGGAGACATAAACTTCTCGGGGCTTCTCCCAGCACATTCCACTCTAACTCACAACCTCGGAACACTACCTAGAGGAAGACTCTGTTGCCCTAGTAACAAGAGTTGAGAACGTAATAATGCTGCCGCCTTGTGGCTGTTTCCCACAACAGCAGCTTTATACCCAGTGCCTATTGTTGCTTAATAGTCACAAGGACTGCAGGGCACTAAATGACACCTGCCTTCAAAAAAGGCCCTGGGGTAGGGAATAGGCAAGAAAATTCAACACATGAGAAATTTTTCAGGAAGTCAATATGAAGAGGGAAGTTGTACTCACTCTTTAACAAAAAAAGGAAAAGAAGAAAAAGGGGATGCCTAAAGCTCAGTGTAAGGAATTATTAGCCACATGCCTATCCAACCTCCAAAAAGGTTTCAGCTCACACAGGTCAAATGGCCATCAGCAAAAAGTCCACAAACTATAAATGCAGAAGGGGTTTTAGAGAACTCTGTACCTCCTAGCTCTGGTGGGATCTAAAGTGGTAACAGCACTAACAAAAACGGAATGGAGCTGCTTTACAAGGTAAAAACTGAGCTACCATATGATGCGACAGGGCACCTTTTGAGCCTATTAACTAAGACCACCAGAATCGGAAAGACAGAGGCAGGCAAATGTGCACTGCAGCAATATTGAAATAGCCAAGACATGGAAGCAAAAAAAAGGTCCATAAACAGATGAATGGACAAAGACGAAGTGGTATACGTACCAAATGGAATAGAAGCCTCGGGAACAAAATGAACAATGCCGTTTTCAGGACTACAGTTGAGCCTAGAAATAATCATATAAGGTTAAGTAAGTCAAAAGGGTATGACAGGGGCTTCCCTGGTGGCGCAGTGATAGAGAATCTGCCTGCTAATGCAGGGGAAGCGGGTTCGAGCCCTGGTCTGGGAGGATCCCAAGTGCCACGGAGCAACTGGGACCGTGAGCCACAACTGCTGAGCCTGCGCATCTGGAGCCTGTGCCCCGCAACGGAAGGGGCCACGATAGTGAGAGGCCCGCGCACCGCAATGAAGAGTGGCCCCCGCTTGCCGCAACTAGAGAAAGCCCTCGCACGAAACGAAGACCCAACACAGCTAAATAAATAGATAAATAAATAAATAAAGTAGCTATTAATTTAAAAAAAAGGGTATGAGAAATATCCTATGATATCATTTATACATGTTATCCTAAGATTGCTACCAATGAACATATTTCCACAAAAACAGACACTCACAGACTTATCAAATAAACTAATGGTTAGCCAAAATGAAAGGTGGGAGGATGGGTAAATTAGGACTATGGCGTTTACATACATATAGTAATGTTTGTTAAATGTATATAAACATATAACATATAAAATATAAATTATATAATCACAATACCTTTAAAATATACATTCTGTAATCACATACATGCTAACAGGATCCGAAGATGAACAGACATATGTATGAATCATTGGGCAGATTCTGTACATCCAGACAATGAAAACACTGTAATGAAATTTACTCCGATAAGAAATAGAAATTAAATTTAAAAAACAAACAGAAGTAAGGAGACATAAAGTTCTGGGGGCTTGTCCCAGCACATTCCACTCTAGTTTACAACCTCAGAACACTATCTCCAGGAAGACTCTGTTGCCCTAGTAACAAGAGTTGAGAACGTAATAATGCTGCCGCCTTGTGGCTGTTTCCCACAACAGCAGCTTTAAACCCAGTGCTAATGGTTGCTTACGAGTCACAAGGACTGAAGGGCTCTAAATGACACCTGCCCTCAAAAAAGGCCCTGGGGTAGGGAATAGGCAAGAAAATTCAACACATGAGAAATTTTTCAAGAAGTCAATATGAAGAGGGAAGTTGTACTCACTCTTTCACAAAAAAAGGAAAAGAAGAAAAAGGGGATGCCTAAAGCTCAGTATAAGGAATTATTAGCCACATGCCTATCCAACCTCCAAAAAGGTTTCAGCTCACACAGCTCAAATGGCCATCAGCAAAAAGTCCACAAACTATAAATGCAGAAGGGGTTTTAGAGAACTCTGTACCTCCTAGCTCTGGTGGGATCTAAAGTGGTAACAGCACTAACAAAAACGGAATGGAGCTGCTTTACAAGGTAAAAACTGAGCTACCATATGATGCGACAGGGCACCTTTTGAGCCTATTGACTAAGACCACCAGAATCGGAAAGACAGAGGCAGGCAAATGTGCACTGCAGCAATATTGAAATAGCCAAGACATGGAAGCAAAAAAAGGTCCATAAACAGATGAATGGACAAAGACGAAGTGGTATACGTACCAAATGGAATAGAAGCCTCGGGAACAAAATGAACAATGCCGTTTTCAGGGCTACAGTTGAGCCTAGAAATACTCATATAAGGTTAAGTAAGTGAAAAGGATATGACAGGAACTTCCCTGGTGGCGCAGTGGTTGAGAATCTGCCTGCTAATGCAGGGGACGCGGGTTCGAGCCCTGGTCTGGGAGGATCCCACGTGCCACGGAGCAACTGGGATCGTGAGCCACAACTGCTGAGCCTGCGCATCTGGAGCCTGTGCCCCGCAACGGGAGGGGCCACGATAGTGAGAGGCCCGCGCACCGCAATGAAGAGTGGCCCCCGCTTGCCGCAACTAGAGAAAGCCCTCCCACGAAACAAGACACAAGACAGCTAAATAAACAGATAAATAAATAAATAAAGTAGCTATTAATTAAAAAAAAAGGGGATGACAAATATCCTATGATATCATTTATACATGTTATCCTAAGATTGCTACCAATGAACATATTTCCACAAAAACAGACACTCACAGACTTATCAAATAAACTAATTGTTAGCCAAAATGAAAGGTGGGAGGATGGGTAAATTAGGACTATGGCGTTTACATACATATAGTAATGTTTGTTAAATGTATATAAACATATAACATATAAAATATAAATTATATAATCACAATACCTTTAAAATATACATTCTGTAATCACATACATGCTAACAGGATCCGAAGATGAACAGACATATGTATGAATCATTGAGCAGATTCTGTACAGCCAGACAATCAAAACACTCTAATCAAATTTACTCCGATAAGAAATAGAAATTAAATTTAAAAAACAAACATATGTAAGTAGACATAAAGTTCTGGGGGCTTGTCCCAGCACATTCCACTCTAGTTTACAACCTCGGAACACTACCTCCAGGAAGACTCTGTTGCCCTAGTAACAAGAGTTGAGAACGTAATAATGCTGCCGCCTTGTGGCTGTTTCCCACAACAGCAGCTTTATACCCAGTGCCAATTGTTGCTTAATAGTCACAAGGACTGCAGGGCTCTAAATGACACCTGCCCTCAAAAAATGCCCTGCGGTAGGGAATAGGCAAGAAAATTCAAGACATGAGAAAATTTTCAAGAAGTCAATAAGAGGAGGGAAGTTGTACTCACGCTTTAAAAAAAAGGAAAAGAAAAAAAAGGACATGCCTAAAGCTCAGTATAAGGAATTATTAGCCATAGGCAAATTCAAATTCAAAAAGGTTTCAGCTCACACCAGTCATGACCATCAGCAAAAAGTCTACAAACTATAAATGCTGAAGGGGTTTTAGAGAACTGTGTACCTTCTAGCTGCTGGTGGGATGTAAAGTGGTAACAGCACTAACGCAAACTGAATCGAGCTGCTTTACAAGGTAAAACCTGAGCTACCATATGATGCGGCAGGGCACCTTTTGGGCCTATAACCTAAGACCACCAGAATCGGAAAGACAGAGGCAGGCAAATGTGCACTGCAGCAATATTGAAATAGCCAAGAAATGGAAGCAAAAAAAGATCCATAAACAGATGAATGGACAAAAAGAAGAGGTATATGGACAGCATGGAATAGTAGCCTCGGAAAAAAAATAAACAATGCCGTGTTCAGGACTACAGTTGAGCCTAGAAATAATCATATAAGGTTAAGTAAGTCAAAAAGGTATGACAAATATCCTATGATATCATTTATACATGTTATCCTAAGATTGCTACCAATGAACATATTTCCACAAAAAAAGACACTCACAGACTTATCAAATAAACTAATTGTTAGCCAAAATGAAAGGTGGGAGGATGGGTAAATTAGGACTATGGGGTTAACATACACATAGTAATGTTTGTTAAATGTATATAAACAAAAAACATACAAACTATATAAATTATATAATCACAATACCTTTAAAATATACATTCTGTAATTCCATACATGCTAACATGATCCGAAGAGGAACAGACATATGTGTGAATCATTGAGTAGATTCTGTACAGCCAGACAATCAAAACACTCTAATCAAATTTACTCCGATAAGAAATAGAAATTAAATTTAAAAAACAAACATAAGTAAGGAGACATAAAGTTCTGGGGGCTTGTCCCAGCACATTCCACTCTAGTTTACAACCTCGGAACACTACCTCCAGGAAGACTCTGTTGCCCTAGTAACAAGAATTGAGAATGTAATAATGCTGCTGCCTTGTGGCTGTTTCCCACAACAGCAGCTTTAAACACACTGCTAATGGTTGCTTCATAGTCACAAGGATTGCAGGGCTCTAAATGACACCTGCCCTCAAGAAATGCCCTGGAGTGGGGAATAGGCAAGAAAATTCAACACATGAGAAATTTTTCAAGAAGTCAATATGAAGAGGGAAGTTGTACTCACTCTTTATCAAAAAAAGGAAAAGAAAAAAAAGGACATGCTTAAAGCTCAGTATAAGGAATTATTAGCCACATGCAAATTCAAATTCAAAAAGGTTTCAGCTCACACCAGTCATGACCATCAGCAAAAAGACTACAAACTATAAATGCTTAAGGGGTTTGAGAAAAATGTGTACCTTCTAGCTGCTCGTGGGATGTAAAGTGGTAACAGCACTAACGAAAACTGAATGGAGCTGCTACAAAGGTAAAAATTGAGCTACCATATGATGCGGCAGGGCACCTTTTGGGCCTATAACCTAAGACCACCAGAATCGGAAAGACAGAGGCAGGCAAATGTGAACTGCAACAACATTGATATAGCCAAGACATGGAAGCAAAAAAAAGGTCCATAAACAGATGAATGGACAAAGACGAAGTGGTATACGTACCAAATGGAATAGAAGCCTCGGGAATAAAATGAACAATGCCGTTTTCAGGACTACAGTTGAGCCTAGAAATAATCATATAAGGTTAAGTAAGTCAAAAGGGTATGACAAATATCCTATGATATCATTTATACATGTTATCCTAAGATTGCTACGAATGAACATATTTCCACAAAAAAAGACACTCACAGACTTATCAAATAAACTAATGGTTAGCCAAAATGAAAGGTGGGAGGATGGGTAAATTAGGACTATGGCGTTTACATACATATACTAATGTATGTTAAATGTATGTAAACATATAACAGATAAACTAGATGAATTATATAATCACCAATACCTTTAAAATATATATTGTGTAATCACGTACATGCTAACAGGATCCGAAGATGAACAGACATATGTATGAATCATTGAGCAGATTCTGTACAGCCAGACAATGAAAACACTCTAATCAAATTTACTCCGATAAGAAATAGAAATTAAATTTAAAAAACAAACAGAAGTAAGGAGACATAAACTTCTCGGGGCTTCTCCCAGCACATTCCACTCTAACTCACAACCTCGGAACACTACCTAGAGGAAGACTCTGTTGCCGTAGTAACAAGAGTTGAGAACGTAATAATGCTGCCGCCTTGTGGCTGTTTCCCACAACAGCAGCTTTATACCCAGTGCCTATTGTTGCTTAATAGTCACAAGGACTGCAGGGCACTAAATGACACCTGCCTTCAAAAAAGGCCCTGGGGTAGGGAATAGGCAAGAAAATTCAACACATGAGAAATTTTTCAGGAAGTCAATATGAAGAGGGAAGTTGTACTCACTCTTTAACAAAAAAAGGAAAAGAAGAAAAAGGGGATGCCTAAAGCTCAGTGTAAGGAATTATTAGCCACATGCCTATCCAACCTCCAAAAAGGTTTCAGCTCACACAGGTCAAATGGCCATCAGCAAAAAGTCCACAAACTATAAATGCAGAAGGGGTTTTAGAGAACTCTGTACCTCCTAGCTCTGGTGGGATCTAAAGTGGTAACAGCACTAACAAAAACGGAATGGAGCTGCTTTACAAGGTAAAAACTGAGCTACCATATGATGCGACAGGGCACCTTTTGAGCCTATTAACTAAGACCACCAGAATCGGAAAGACAGAGGCAGGCAAATGTGCACTGCAGCAATATTGAAATAGCCAAGACATGGAAGCAAAAAAAAGGTCCATAAACAGATGAATGGACAAAGACGAAGTGGTATACGTACCAAATGGAATAGAAGCCTCGGGAACAAAATGAACAATGCCGTTTTCAGGACTACAGTTGAGCCTAGAAATAATCATATAAGGTTAAGTAAGTCAAAAGGGTATGACAGGGGCTTCCCTGGTGGCGCAGTGATAGAGAATCTGCCTGCTAATGCAGGGGACGCGGGTTCGAGCCCTGGTCTGGGAGGATCCCACGTGCCACGGAGCAACTGGGACCGTGAGCCACAACTGCTGAGCCTGCGCATCTGGAGCCTGTGCCCCGCAACGGAAGGGGCCACGATAGTGAGAGGCCCGCGCACCGCAATGAAGAGTGGCCCCCGCTTGCCGCAACTAGAGAAAGCCCTCGCACGAAACGAAGACCCAACACAGCTAAATAAATAGATAAATAAATAAATAAAGTAGCTATTAATTAAAAAAAAAGGGTATGAGAAATATCCTATGATATCATTTATACATGTTATCCTAAGATTGCTACCAATGAACATATTTCCACAAAAACAGACACTCACAGACTTATCAAATAAACTAATGGTTAGCCAAAATGAAAGGTGGGAGGATGGGTAAATTAGGACTATGGCGTTTACATACATATAGTAATGTTTGTTAAATGTATATAAACATATAACATATAAAATATAAATTATATAATCACAATACCTTTAAAATATACATTCTGTAATCACATACATGCTAACAGGATCCGAAGATGAACAGACATATGTATGAATCATTGGGCAGATTCTGTACATCCAGACAATGAAAACACTGTAATGAAATTTACTCCGATAAGAAATAGAAATTAAATTTAAAAAACAAACAGAAGTAAGGAGACATAAAGTTCTGGGGGCTTGTCCCAGCACATTCCACTCTAGTTTACAACCTCAGAACACTATCTCCAGGAAGACTCTGTTGCCCTAGTAACAAGAGTTGAGAACGTAATAATGCTGCCGCCTTGTGGCTGTTTCCCACAACAGCAGCTTTAAACCCAGTGCTAATGGTTGCTTACGAGTCACAAGGACTGAAGGGCTCTAAATGACACCTGCCCTCAAAAAAGGCCCTGGGGTAGGGAATAGGCAAGAAAATTCAACACATGAGAAATTTTTCAAGAAGTCAATATGAAGAGGGAAGTTGTACTCACTCTTTCACAAAAAAAGGAAAAGAAGAAAAAGGGGATGCCTAAAGCTCAGTATAAGGAATTATTAGCCACATGCCTATCCAACCTCCAAAAAGGTTTCAGCTCACACAGCTCAAATGGCCATCAGCAAAAAGTCCACAAACTATAAATGCAGAAGGGGTTTTAGAGAACTCTGTACCTCCTAGCTCTGGTGGGATCTAAAGTGGTAACAGCACTAACAAAAACGGAATGGAGCTGCTTTACAAGGTAAAAACTGAGCTACCATATGATGCGACAGGGCACCTTTTGAGCCTATTGACTAAGACCACCAGAATCGGAAAGACAGAGGCAGGCAAATGTGCACTGCAGCAATATTGAAATAGCCAAGACATGGAAGCAAAAAAAGGTCCATAAACAGATGAATGGACAAAGACGAAGTGGTATACGTACCAAATGGAATAGAAGCCTCGGGAACAAAATGAACAATGCCGTTTTCAGGGCTACAGTTGAGCCTAGAAATACTCATATAAGGTTAAGTAAGTGAAAAGGATATGACAGGAACTTCCCTGGTGGCGCAGTGGTTGAGAATCTGCCTGCTAATGCAGGGGACGCGGGTTCGAGCCCTGGTCTGGGAGGATCCCACGTGCCACGGAGCAACTGGGATCGTGAGCCACAACTGCTGAGCCTGCGCATCTGGAGCCTGTGCCCCGCAACGGGAGGGGCCACGATAGTGAGAGGCCCGCGCACCGCAATGAAGAGTGGCCCCCGCTTGCCGCAACTAGAGAAAGCCCTCCCACGAAACAAGACACAAGACAGCTAAATAAACAGATAAATAAATAAATAAAGTAGCTATTAATTAAAAAAAAAGGGGATGACAAATATCCTATGATATCATTTATACATGTTATCCTAAGATTGCTACCAATGAACATATTTCCACAAAAACAGACACTCACAGACTTATCAAATAAACTAATTGTTAGCCAAAATGAAAGGTGGGAGGATGGGTAAATTAGGACTATGGCGTTAACATACATATAGTAATGTTTGTTAAATGTATATAAACATATAACATATAAACTATATAAATTATATAATCACAATACCTTTAAAATATACATTCTGTAATCACATACATGCTAACAGGATCCGAAGATGAACAGACATATGTATGAATCATTGAGCAGATTCTGTACAGCCAGACAATCAAAACACTCTAATCAAATTTACTCTGATAAGAAATAGAAATTAAATTTAAAAAACAAACATATGTAAGTAGACATAAAGTTCTGGGGGCTTGTCCCAGCACATTCCACTCTAGTTTACAACCTCGGAACACTACCTCCAGGAAGACTCTGTTGCCCTAGTAGCAAGAGTTGAGAACGTAATAATGCTGCCGCCTTGTGGCTGTTTCCCACAACAGCAGCTTTAAACCCAGTGCTAATGGTTGCTTACGAGTCACAAGGACTGCAGGACTCTAAATGACACCTGCCCTCAAAAAAGGCCCTGGGGTAGGGAATAGGCAAGAAAATTCAACACATGAGAAATTTTTCAAGAAGTCAATATGAAGAGGGAATTTGTACTCACTCTTTAACAAAAAAAGGAAAAGAAGAAAAAGGGGATGCCTAAAGCTCAGTATAAGGAATTATTAGCCACATGCCTATCCAACCTCCAAAAAGGTTTCAGCTCACACAGCTCAAATGGCCATCAGCAAAAAGTCCACAAAGTATAAATGCCGAAGGGGTTTTAGAGAACTCTGTACCTCCTAGCTCTGGTGGGATCTAAAGTGGTAACAGCACTAACAAAAACGGAATGGAGATGCTTTACAAGGTAAAAACTGAGCTACCATATGATGCGACAGGGCACCTTTTGAGCCTATTGACTAAGACCACCAGAATCGGAAAGACAGAGGCAGGCAAATGTGCACTGCAGCAATATTGAAATAGCCAAGACATGGAAGCAAAAAAAGGTCCATAAACGGATGAATGGACAAAGACGAAGTGGTATACGTACCAAATGGAATAGAAGCCTCGGGAACAAAATGAACAATGCCGTTTTCAGGGCTACAGTTGAGCCTAGAAATACTCATATAAGGTTAAGTAAGTGAAAAGGATATGACAGGAACTTCCCTGGTGGCGCAGTGGTTGAGAATCTGCCTGCTAATGCAGGGGACGCGGGTTCGAGCCCTGGTCTGGGAGGATCCCACGTGCCACGGAGCAACTGGGATCGTGAGCCACAACTGCTGAGCCTGCGCATCTGGAGCCTGTGCCCCGCAACGGGAGGGGCCACGATAGTGAGAGGCCCGCGCACCGCAATGAAGAGTGGCCCCCGCTTGCCGCAACTAGAGAAAGCCCTCCCACGAAACAAGACACAAGACAGCTAAATAAACAGATAAATAAATAAATAAAGTAGCTATTAATTAAAAAAAAAGGGGATGACAAATATCCTATGATATCATTTATACATGTTATCCTAAGATTGCTACCAATGAACATATTTCCACAAAAACAGACACTCACAGACTTATCAAATAAACTAATTGTTAGCCAAAATGAAAGGTGGGAGGATGGGTAAATTAGGACTATGGCGTTTACATACATATAGTAATGTTTGTTAAATGTATATAAACATATAACATATAAAATATAAATTATATAATCACAATACCTTTAAAATATACATTCTGTAATCACATACATGCTAACAGGATCCGAAGATGAACAGACATATGTATGAATCATTGAGCAGATTCTGTACAGCCAGACAATCAAAACACTCTAATCAAATTTACTCTGATAAGAAATAGAAATTAAATTTAAAAAACAAACATATGTAAGTAGACATAAAGTTCTGGGGGCTTGTCCCAGCACATTCCACTCTAGTTTACAACCTCGGAACACTACCTCCAGGAAGACTCTGTTGCCCTAGTAGCAAGAGTTGTTAACGTAATAATGCTGCCGTCTTGTGGCTGTTTCCCACAACAGCAGCTTTAAACCCAGTGCTAATGGTTGCTTCCGAGTCACAAGGACTGCAGGACTCTAAATGAAACCTGCCGTCAAAAAAGGCCCTGGGGTAGGGAATAGGCAAGAAAATTCAACACATGAGAAATTTTTCAAGAAGTCAATATGAAGAGGGAAGTTGTACTCACTCTTTAACAAAAAAAGGAAAAGAAGAAAAAGGGGATGCCTAAACCTCAGTATAAGGAATTATTAGCCACATGCCTATCCAACCTCCAAAAAGGTTTCAGCTCACACAGCTCAAATGGCCATCAGCAAAAAGTCCACAAACTATAAATGCAGAAGGGGTTTTAGAGAACTCTGTACCTCCTAGCTCTGGTGGGATCTAAAGTGGTAACAGCACTAACAAAAACGGAATGGAGCTGCTTTACAAGGTAAAAACTGAGCTACCATATGATGCGACAGGGCACCTTTTGAGCCTATTAACTAAGACCACCAGAATCGGAAAGACAGAGGCAGGCAAATGTGCACTGCAGCAATATTGAAATAGCCAAGACATGGAAGCAAAAAAAAGGTCCATAAACAGATGAATGGACAAAGACGAAGTGGTATACGTACCAAATGGAATAGAAGCCTCGGGAACAAAATGAACAATGCCGTTTTCAGGGCTACAGTTGAGCCTAGAAATACTCATATAAGGTTAAGTAAGTGAAAAGGATATGACAGGAACTTCCGTGGTGGCGCAGTGGTTGAGAATCTGCCTGCTAATGCAGGGGACGCGGGTTCGAGCCCTGGTCTGGGAGGATCCGACGTGCCACGGAGCAACTGGGACCGTGAGCCACAACTGCTGAGCCTGCGCATCTGGAGCCTGTGCCCCGCAACGGGAGGGGCCACGATAGTGAGAGGCCCACGCACCGCAATGAAGAGTGGCCCCCGCTTGCTGCAACTAGAGAAAGCCCTCCCACGAAACAAGACACAACACAGCTAAATAAACAGATAAATAAATAAATAAAGTAGCTATTAATTAAAAAAAAGGGGATGACAAATATCCTATGATATCATTTATACATGTTATCCTAAGATTGCTACCAATGAACATATTTCCACAAAAACAGACACTCACAGACTTATCAAATAAACTAATGGTGAGCCAAAATGAAAGGTGGGAGGATGGGTAAATTAGGACTATGGCGTTTACATACATATAGTAATGTTTGTTAAATGTATATAAACATATAACATATAAACTATATAAATTATATAATCACAATACCTTTAAAATATACATTCTGTAATCACATACATGCTAACAGGATCCGATGATGAACAGACATATGTATGAATCATTGAGCAGATTCTGTACAGCCAGACAATCAAAACACTCTAATCAAATTTACTCTGATAAGAAATAGAAATTAAATTTAAAAAACAAACATATGTAATTAGACATAAAGTTCTGGGGGCTTGTCCCAGCACATTCCACTCTAGTTTACAACCTCGGAACACTACCTCCAGGAAGACTCTGTTGCCCTAGTAGCAAGAGTTGAGAACGTAATAATGCTGCCGCCTTGTGGCTGTTTCCCACAACAGCAGCTTTAAACCCAGTGCTAATGGTTGCTTACGAGTCACAAGGACTGCAGGACTCTAAATGACACCTGCCCTCAAAAAAGGCCCTGGGGTAGGGAATAGGCAAGAAAATTCAACACATGAGAAATTTTTCAAGAAGTCAATATGAAGAGGGAAGTTGTACTCACTCTTTAACAAAAAAAGGAAGAGAAGAAAAAGGGGATGCCTAAAGCTCCGTATAAGGAATTATTACCCACATGCCTATCCAACCTCCAAAAAGGTTTCAGCTCACACAGCTCAAATGGCCATCAGCAAAAAGTCCACAAACTATAAATGCAGAAGGGGTTTTAGAGAACTCTGTACCTCCTAGCTCTGGTGGGATCTAAAGTGGTAACAGCACTAACAAAAACGGAATGGAGCTGCTTTACAAGGTAAAAACTGAGCTACCATATGATGCGACAGGGCACCTTTTGAGCCTATTAACTAAGACCACCAGAATCGGAAAGACAGAGGCAGGCAAATGTGCACTGCAGCAATATTGAAATAGCCAAGACATGGAAGCAAAAAAAAGGTCCATAAACAGATGAATGGACAAAGACGAGGTGGTATACGTACCAAATGGAATAGAAGCCTCGGGAACAAAATGAACAATGCCGTTTTCAGGGCTACAGTTGAGCCTAGAAATACTCATATAAGGTTAAGTAAGTGAAAAGGATATGACAGGAACTTCCGTGGTGGCGCAGTGGTTGAGAATCTGCCTGCTAATGCAGGGGACGCGGGTTCGAGCCCTGGTCTGGGAGGATCCCACGTGCCACGGAGCAACTGGGACCGTGAGCCACAACTGCTGAGCCTGCGCATCTGAAGCCTGTGACCCGCAACGGGAGGGGCCACGATAGTGAGAGGCCCGCGCACCGCAATGAAGAGTGGCTCCCGCTTGCCGCAACTAGAGAAAGCCCTCCCACGAAACAAGACCCAACACAGCTAAATAAACAGATAAATAAATAAATAAAGTAGCTATTAATTAAAAAAAAAAGGGGATGACAAATATCCTATGATATCATTTATACATGTTATCCTAAGATTGCTACCAATGAACATATTTCCACAAAAACAGACACTCACAGACTTATCAAATAAACTAATGGTTAGCCAAAATGAAAGGTGGGAGGATGGGTAAATTAGGACTATGGCGTTAACATACATATAGTAATGTTTGTTAAATGTATATAAACATATAACATATAAACTATATAAATTATATAATCACAATACCTTTAAAATATACATTCTGTAATCACATACATGCTAACAGGATCCGAAGATGAACAGACATATGTATGAATCATTGGGCAGATTCTGTACATCCAGACAATCAAAACACTGTAATGAAATTTACTCCGATAAGAAATAGAAATTAAATTTAAAAAACAAACATAAGTAAGGAGACATAAAGTTCTGGGGGCTTGTCCCAGCACATTCCACTCTAGTTTACAACCTCAGAACACTATCTCCAGGAAGACTCTGTTGCCCTAGTAACAAGAGTTGAGAACGTAATAATGCTGCCGCCTTGTGGCTGTTTCCCACAACAGCAGCTTTAAACCCAGTGCTAATGGTTGCTTACGAGTCACAAGGACTGCAGGGCTCTAAATGACACCTGCCCTCAAAAAAGGCCCTGGGGTAGGGAATAGGCAAGAAAATTCAACACATGAGAAATTTTTCAGGAAGTCAATATGAAGAGGGAAGTTGTACTCACTCTTTAACAAAAAAAGGAAAAGAAGAAAAAGGGGATGCCTAAAGCTCAGTGTAAGGAATTATTAGCCACATGCCTATCCAACCTCCAAAAAGGTTTCAGCTCACACAGGTCAAATGGCCATCAGCAAAAAGTCCACAAACTATAAATGCAGAAGGGGTTTTAGAGAACTCTGTACCTCCTAGCTCTGGTGGGATCTAAAGTGGTAACAGCACTAACAAAAACGGAATGGAGCTGCTTTACAAGGTTAAAACTGAGCTACCATATGATGCGACAGGGCACCTTTTGAGCCTATTAACTAAGACCACCAGAATCGGAAAGACAGAGGCAGGCAAATGTGCACTGCAGCAATATTGAAATAGCCAAGACATGGAAGCAAAAAAAAGGTCCATAAACAGATGAATGGACAAAGACGAAGTGGTATACGTACCAAATGGAATAGAAGCCTCGGGAACAAAATGAACAATGCCGTTTTCAGGACTACAGTTGAGCCTAGAAATAATCATATAACGTTAAGTAAGTCAAAAGGGTATGACAGGGGCTTCCCTGGTGGCGCAGTGGTTGAGAATCTGCCTGCTAATGCAGGGGACGCGGGTTCGAGCCCTGGTCTGGGAGGATCCCACGTGCCACGGAGCAACTGGGACCGTCAGCCACAACTGCTGAGCCTGCGCATCTGAAGCCTGTGACCCGCAACGGGAGGGGCCACGATAGTGAGAGGCCCGCGCACCGCAATGAAGAGTGGCTCCTGCTTGCCGCAACTAGAGAAAGCCCTCGCACGAAACGAAGACCCAACACAGCTAAATAAATAGATAAATAAATAAATAAATAAATAAATAAAGTAGCTATTAATTTAAAAAAAAAGGGTATGACAAATATCCTATGATATCATTTATACATGTTATCCTAAGATTGCTACCAATGAACATATTTCCACAAAAAAAGACACTCACAGACTTATCAAATAAACTAATGGTTAGCCAAAATGAAAGGTGGGAGGATGGGTAAATTAGGACTATGGTGTTTACATACATATACTAATGTATGTTAAATGTATATAAACATATAACAGAAAAACTATATGAATTATATAATCACCAATATCTTTAAAATATATATTGTGTAATCACATACATGCTAACAGGATCCGAAGATGAACAGACATATGTATGAATCATTGAGCAGATTCTGTACAGCCAGACAATGAAAACACTCTAATCAAATTTACTCTGATAAGAAATAGAAATTAAATTTAAAACACAAACAGAATTAAGGAGACATGAAGTTCTGGGGGCTTGTCCCAGCACATTCCACTCTAGTTTACAACCTCGGAACACTACCTCCAGGAAGACTCTGTTGCCCTAGTAACAAGAGTTGAGAACGTAATAATGCTGCCGCCTTGTGGCTGTTTCCCACAACAGCAGCTTTATACCCAGTGCCAATTGTTGCTTAATAGTCACAAGGACTGCAGGGCTCTAAATGACACCTGCCCTCAAAAAATGCCCTGCGGTAGGGAATAGGCAAGAAAATTCAAGACATGAGAAAATTTTCAAGAAGTCAATAAGAGGAAGGAAGTTGTACTCACGCTTTAAAAAAAAGGAAAAGAAAAAAAAGGACATGCCTAAAGCTCAGTATAAGGAATTATTAGCCATAGGCAAATTCAAATTCAAAAAGGTTTCAGCTCACACCAGTCATGACCATCAGCAAAAAGTCTACAAACTATAAATGCTGAAGGGGTTTTAGAGAACTGTGTACCTTCTAGCTGCTGGTGGGATGTAAAGTGGTAACAGCACTAACGCAAACTGAATCGAGCTGCTTTACAAGGTAAAACCTGAGCTACCATATGATGCGGCAGGGCACCTTTTGGGCCTATAACCTAAGACCACCAGAATCGGAAAGACAGAGGCAGGCAAATGTGCACTGCAGCAATATTGAAATAGCCAAGAAATGGAAGCAAAAAAAGATCCATAAACAGATGAATGGACAAAAAGAAGAGGTATATGGACAGCATGGAATAGTAGCCTCGGAAAAAAAATAAACAATGCCGTGTTCAGGACTACAGTTGAGCCTAGAAATAATCATATAAGGTTAAGTAAGTCAAAAAGGTATGACAAATATCCTATGATATCATTTATACATGTTATCCTAAGATTGCTACCAATGAACATATTTCCACAAAAAAAGACACTCACAGACTTATCAAATAAACTAATTGTTAGCCAAAATGAAAGGTGGGAGGATGGGTAAATTAGGACTATGGGGTTAACATACACATAGTAATGTTTGTTAAATGTATATAAACAAAAAACATACAAACTATATAAATTATATAATCACAATACCTTTAAAATATACATTCTGTAATTCCATACATGCTAACATGATCCGAAGAGGAACAGACATATGTGTGAATCATTGAGTAGATTCTGTACAGCCAGACAATCAAAACACTCTAATCAAATTTACTCCGATAAGAAATAGAAATTAAATTTAAAAAACAAACATAAGTAAGGAGACATAAAGTTCTGGGGGCTTGTCCCAGCACATTCCACTCTAGTTTACAACCTCGGAACACTACCTCCAGGAAGACTCTGTTGCCCTAGTAACAAGAATTGAGAATGTAATAATGCTGCTGCCTTGTGGCTGTTTCCCACAACAGCAGCTTTAAACACACTGCTAATGGTTGCTTCATAGTCACAAGGATTGCAGGGCTCTAAATGACACCTGCCCTCAAGAAATGCCCTGGAGTGGGGAATAGGCAAGAAAATTCAACACATGAGAAATTTTTCAAGAAGTCAATATGAAGAGGGAAGTTGTACTCACTCTTTATCAAAAAAAGGAAAAGAAAAAAAAGGACATGCTTAAAGCTCAGTATAAGGAATTATTAGCCACATGCAAATTCAAATTCAAAAAGGTTTCAGCTCACACCAGTCATGACCATCAGCAAAAAGACTACAAACTATAAATGCTTAAGGGGTTTGAGAAAAATGTGTACCTTCTAGCTGCTCGTGGGATGTAAAGTGGTAACAGCACTAACGAAAACTGAATGGAGCTGCTACAAAGGTAAAAATTGAGCTACCATATGATGCGGCAGGGCACCTTTTGGGCCTATAACCTAAGACCACCAGAATCGGAAAGACAGAGGCAGGCAAATGTGAACTGCAACAACATTGATATAGCCAAGACATGGAAGCAAAAAAAAGGTCCATAAACAGATGAATGGACAAAGACGAAGTGGTATACGTACCAAATGGAATAGAAGCCTCGGGAATAAAATGAACAATGCCGTTTTCAGGACTACAGTTGAGCCTAGAAATAATCATATAAGGTTAAGTAAGTCAAAAGGGTATGACAAATATCCTATGATATCATTTATACATGTTATCCTAAGATTGCTACGAATGAACATATTTCCACAAAAAAGGACACTCACAGACTTATCAAATAAACTAATGGTTAGCCAAAATGAAAGGTGGGAGGATGGGTAAATTAGGACTATGGCGTTTACATACATATACTAATGTATGTTAAATGTATGTAAACATATAACAGATAAACTAGATGAATTATATAATCACCAATACCTTTAAAATATATATTGTGTAATCACGTACATGCTAACAGGATCCGAAGATGAACAGACATATGTATGAATCATTGAGCAGATTCTGTACAGCCAGACAATGAAAACACTCTAATCAAATTTACTCCGATAAGAAATAGAAATTAAATTTAAAAAACAAACAGAAGTAAGGAGACATAAACTTCTCGGGGCTTCTCCCAGCACATTCCACTCTAACTCACAACCTCGGAACACTACCTAGAGGAAGACTCTGTTGCCCTAGTAACAAGAGTTGAGAACGTAATAATGCTGCCGCCTTGTGGCTGTTTCCCACAACAGCAGCTTTATACCCAGTGCCTATTGTTGCTTAATAGTCACAAGGACTGCAGGGCACTAAATGACACCTGCCTTCAAAAAAGGCCCTGGGGTAGGGAATAGGCAAGAAAATTCAACACATGAGAAATTTTTCAGGAAGTCAATATGAAGAGGGAAGTTGTACTCACTCTTTAACAAAAAAAGGAAAAGAAGAAAAAGGGGATGCCTAAAGCTCAGTGTAAGGAATTATTAGCCACATGCCTATCCAACCTCCAAAAAGGTTTCAGCTCACACAGGTCAAATGGCCATCAGCAAAAAGTCCACAAACTATAAATGCAGAAGGGGTTTTAGAGAACTCTGTACCTCCTAGCTCTGGTGGGATCTAAAGTGGTAACAGCACTAACAAAAACGGAATGGAGCTGCTTTACAAGGTAAAAACTGAGCTACCATATGATGCGACAGGGCACCTTTTGAGCCTATTAACTAAGACCACCAGAATCGGAAAGACAGAGGCAGGCAAATGTGCACTGCAGCAATATTGAAATAGCCAAGACATGGAAGCAAAAAAAAGGTCCATAAACAGATGAATGGACAAAGACGAAGTGGTATACGTACCAAATGGAATAGAAGCCTCGGGAACAAAATGAACAATGCCGTTTTCAGGACTACAGTTGAGCCTAGAAATAATCATATAAGGTTAAGTAAGTCAAAAGGGTATGACAGGGGCTTCCCTGGTGGCGCAGTGATAGAGAATCTGCCTGCTAATGCAGGGGACGCGGGTTCGAGCCCTGGTCTGGGAGGATCCCACGTGCCACGGAGCAACTGGGACCGTGAGCCACAACTGCTGAGCCTGCGCATCTGGAGCCTGTGCCCCGCAACGGAAGGGGCCACGATAGTGAGAGGCCCGCGCACCGCAATGAAGAGTGGCCCCCGCTTGCCGCAACTAGAGAAAGCCCTCGCACGAAACGAAGACCCAACACAGCTAAATAAATAGATAAATAAATAAATAAAGTAGCTATTAATTTAAAAAAAAGGGTATGAGAAATATCCTATGATATCATTTATACATGTTATCCTAAGATTGCTACCAATGAACATATTTCCACAAAAACAGACACTCACAGACTTATCAAATAAACTAATGGTTAGCCAAAATGAAAGGTGGGAGGATGGGTAAATTAGGACTATGGCGTTTACATACATATAGTAATGTTTGTTAAATGTATATAAACATATAACATATAAAATATAAATTATATAATCACAATACCTTTAAAATATACATTCTGTAATCACATACATGCTAACAGGATCCGAAGATGAACAGACATATGTATGAATCATTGGGCAGATTCTGTACATCCAGACAATGAAAACACTGTAATGAAATTTACTCCGATAAGAAATAGAAATTAAATTTAAAAAACAAACAGAAGTAAGGAGACATAAAGTTCTGGGGGCTTGTCCCAGCACATTCCACTCTAGTTTACAACCTCAGAACACTATCTCCAGGAAGACTCTGTTGCCCTAGTAACAAGAGTTGAGAACGTAATAATGCTGCCGCCTTGTGGCTGTTTCCCACAACAGCAGCTTTAAACCCAGTGCTAATGGTTGCTTACGAGTCACAAGGACTGAAGGGCTCTAAATGACACCTGCCCTCAAAAAAGGCCCTGGGGTAGGGAATAGGCAAGAAAATTCAACACATGAGAAATTTTTCAAGAAGTCAATATGAAGAGGGAAGTTGTACTCACTCTTTCACAAAAAAAGGAAAAGAAGAAAAAGGGGATGCCTAAAGCTCAGTATAAGGAATTATTAGCCACATGCCTATCCAACCTCCAAAAAGGTTTCAGCTCACACAGCTCAAATGGCCATCAGCAAAAAGTCCACAAACTATAAATGCAGAAGGGGTTTTAGAGAACTCTGTACCTCCTAGCTCTGGTGGGATCTAAAGTGGTAACAGCACTAACAAAAACGGAATGGAGCTGCTTTACAAGGTAAAAACTGAGCTACCATATGATGCGACAGGGCACCTTTTGAGCCTATTGACTAAGACCACCAGAATCGGAAAGACAGAGGCAGGCAAATGTGCACTGCAGCAATATTGAAATAGCCAAGACATGGAAGCAAAAAAAGTCCATAAACAGATGAATGGACAAAGACGAAGTGGTATACGTACCAAATGGAATAGAAGCCTCGGGAACAAAATGAACAATGCCGTTTTCAGGGCTACAGTTGAGCCTAGAAATACTCATATAAGGTTAAGTAAGTGAAAAGGATATGACAGGAACTTCCCTGGTGGCGCAGTGGTTGAGAATCTGCCTGCTAATGCAGGGGACGCGGGTTCGAGCCCTGGTCTGGGAGGATCCCACGTGCCACGGAGCAACTGGGATCGTGAGCCACAACTGCTGAGCCTGCGCATCTGGAGCCTGTGCCCCGCAACGGGAGGGGCCACGATAGTGAGAGGCCCGCGCACCGCAATGAAGAGTGGCCCCCGCTTGCCGCAACTAGAGAAAGCCCTCCCACGAAACAAGACACAAGACAGCTAAATAAACAGATAAATAAATAAATAAAGTAGCTATTAATTAAAAAAAAAGGGGATGACAAATATCCTATGATATCATTTATACATGTTATCCTAAGATTGCTACCAATGAACATATTTCCACAAAAACAGACACTCACAGACTTATCAAATAAACTAATTGTTAGCCAAAATGAAAGGTGGGAGGATGGGTAAATTAGGACTATGGCGTTTACATACATATAGTAATGTTTGTTAAATGTATATAAACATATAACATATAAAATATAAATTATATAATCACAATACCTTTAAAATATACATTCTGTAATCACATACATGCTAACAGGATCCGAAGATGAACAGACATATGTATGAATCATTGAGCAGATTCTGTACAGCCAGACAATCAAAACACTCTAATCAAATTTACTCTGATAAGAAATAGAAATTAAATTTAAAAAACAAACATATGTAAGTAGACATAAAGTTCTGGGGGCTTGTCCCAGCACATTCCACTCTAGTTTACAACCTCGGAACACTACCTCCAGGAAGACTCTGTTGCCCTAGTAGCAAGAGTTGTTAACGTAATAATGCTGCCGTCTTGTGGCTGTTTCCCACAACAGCAGCTTTAAACCCAGTGCTAATGGTTGCTTCCGAGTCACAAGGACTGCAGGACTCTAAATGAAACCTGCCGTCAAAAAAGGCCCTGGGGTAGGGAATAGGCAAGAAAATTCAACACATGAGAAATTTTTCAAGAAGTCAATATGAAGAGGGAAGTTGTACTCACTCTTTAACAAAAAAAGGAAAAGAAGAAAAAGGGGATGCCTAAAGCTCAGTATAAGGAATTATTAGCCACATGCCTATCCAACCTCCAAAAAGGTTTCAGCTCACACAGCTCAAATGGCCATCAGCAAAAAGTCCACAAACTATAAATGCAGAAGGGGTTTTAGAGAACTCTGTACCTCCTAGCTCTGGTGGGATCTAAAGTGGTAACAGCACTAACAAAAACGGAATGGAGCTGCTTTACAAGGTAAAAACTGAGCTACCATATGATGCGACAGGGCACCTTTTGAGCCTATTAACTAAGACCACCAGAATCGGAAAGACAGAGGCAGGCAAATGTGCACTGCAGCAATATTGAAATAGCCAAGACATGGAAGCAAAAAAAAGGTCCATAAACAGATGAATGGACAAAGACGAAGTGGTATACGTACCAAATGGAATAGAAGCCTCGGGAACAAAATGAACAATGCCGTTTTCAGGGCTACAGTTGAGCCTAGAAATACTCATATAAGGTTAAGTAAGTGAAAAGGATATGACAGGAACTTCCGTGGTGGCGCAGTGGTTGAGAATCTGCCTGCTAATGCAGGGGACGCGGGTTCGAGCCCTGGTCTGGGAGGATCCCACGTGCTACGGAGCAACTGGGACCGTGAGCCACAACTGCTGAGCCTGCGCATCTGGAGCCTGTGCCCCGCAACGGGAGGGGCCACGATAGTGAGAGGCCCGCGCACCGCAATGAAGAGTGGCCCCCGCTTGCCGCAACTAGAGAAAGCCCTCCCACGAAACAAGACCCAACACAGCTAAATAAACAGATAAATAAATAAATAAAGTAGCTATTAATTAAAAAAAAAGGGGATGACAAATATCCTATGATATCATTTATACATGTTATCCTAAGATTGCTACCAATGAACATATTTCCACAAAAACAGACACTCACAGACTTATCAAATAAACTAAAGGTTAGCCAAAATGAAAGGTGGGAGGATGGGTAAATTAGGACTATGGCGTTTACATACATATAGTAATGTTTGTTAAATGTATATAAACATATAACATATAAAATATAAATTATATAATCACAATACCTTTAAAATATACATTCTGTAATCACATACATGCTAACAGGATCCGAAGATGAACAGACATATGTATGAATCATTGGGCAGATTCTGTACATCCAGACAATGAAAACACTGTAATGAAATTTACTCCGATAAGAAATAGAAATTAAATTTAAAAAACAAACAGAAGTAAGGAGACATAAAGTTCTGGGGGCTTGTCCCAGCACATTCCACTCTAGTTTACAACCTCAGAACACTATCTCCAGGAAGACTCTGTTGCCCTAGTAACAAGAGTTGAGAACGTAATAATGCTGCCGCCTTGTGGCTGTTTCCCACAACAGCAGCTTTAAACCCAGTGCTAATGGTTGCTTACGAGTCACAAGGACTGCAGGACTCTAAATGACACCTGCCCTCAAAAAAGGCCCTGGGGTAGGGAATAGGCAAGAAAATTCAACACATGAGAAATTTTTCAAGAAGTCAATATGAAGAGGGAAGTTGTACTCACTCTTTAACAAAAAAAAGGAAAAGAAGAAAAAGGGGATGCCTAAAGCTCAGTGTAAGGAATTATTAGCCACATGCCTATCCAACCTCCAAAAAGGTTTCAGCTCACACAGGTCAAATGGCCATCAGCAAAAAGTCCACAAACTATAAATGCAGAAGGGGTTTTAGAGAACTCTGTACCTCCTAGCTCTGGTGGGATCTAAAGTGGTAACAGCACTAACAAAAACGGAATGGAGCTGCTTTACAAGGTAAAAACTGAGCTACCATATGATGCGACAAGGCACCTTTTGAGCCTATTAACTAAGACCACCAGAATCGGAAAGACAGAGGCAGGCAAATGTGCACTGCAGCAATATTGAAATAGCCAAGACATGGAAGCAAAAAAAAGGTCCATAAACAGATGAATGGACAAAGACGAAGTGGTATACGTACCAAATGGAATAGAAGCCTCGGGAACAAAATGAACAATGCCGTTTTCAGGACTACAGTTGAGCCTAGAAATAATCATATAAGGTTAAGTAAGTCAAAAGGGTATGACAGGGGCTTCCCTGGTGGCGCAGTGATAGAGAATCTGCCTGCTAATGCAGGGGACGCGGGTTCGAGCCCTGGTCTGGGAGGATCCCACGTGCCACGGAGCAACTGGGACCGTGAGCCACAACTGCTGAGCCTGCGCATCTGGAGCCTGTGCCCCGCAACGGAAGGGGCCACGATAGTGAGAGGCCCGCGCACCGCAATGAAGAGTGGCCCCCGCTTGCCGCAACTAGAGAAAGCCCTCGCACGAAACGAAGACCCAACACAGCTAAATATATAGATAAATAAATAAATAAAGTAGCTATTAATTAAAACAAAAGGGTATGACAAATATCCTATGATATCATTTATACAAGTTATCCTAAGATTGCTACCAATGAACATATTTCCACAAAAAAAGACACTCACAGACTTATCAAATAAACTAATGGTTAGCCAAAATGAAAGGTGGCAGGATGGGTAAATTAGGACTATGGCGTTAACATACATATAGTAATGTTTGTTAAATGTATATAAACATATAACATATAAACTATATAAATTATATAATCACAATACCTTTAAAATATACATTCTGTAATCACATACATGCTAACAGGATCCGAAGATGAACAGACATATGTATGAATCATTGAGCAGATTCTGTACAGCCAGACAATCAAAACACTCTAATCAAATTTACTCTGATAAGAAATAGAAATTAAATTTAAAAAACAAACATATGTAAGTAGACATAAAGTTCTGGGGGCTTGTCCCAGCACATTCCACTCTAGTTTACAACCTCGGAACACTACCTCCAGGAAGACTCTGTTGCCCTAGTAGCAAGAGTTGAGAACGTAATAATGCTGCCGCCTTGTGGCTGTTTCCCACAACAGCAGCTTTAAACCCAGTGCTAATGGTTGCTTACGAGTCACAAGGACTGCAGGACTCTAAATGACACCTGCCCTCAAAAAAGGCCCTGGGGTAGGGAATAGGCAAGAAAATTCAACACATGAGAAATTTTTCAAGAAGTCAATATGAAGAGGGAATTTGTACTCACTCTTTAACAAAAAAAGGAAAAGAAGAAAAAGGGGATGCCTAAAGCTCAGTATAAGGAATTATTAGCCACATGCCTATCCAACCTCCAAAAAGGTTTCAGCTCACACAGCTCAAATGGCCATCAGCAAAAAGTCCACAAACTATAAATGCAGAAGGGGTTTTAGAGAACTCTGTACCTCCTAGCTCTGGTGGGATCTAAAGTGGTAACAGCACTAACAAAAACGGAATGGAGCTGCTTTACAAGGTAAAAACTGAGCTACCATATGATGCGACAGGGCACCTTTTGAGCCTATTGACTAAGACCACCAGAATCGGAAAGACAGAGGCAGGCAAATGTGCACTGCAGCAATATTGAATTAGCCAAGACATGGAAGCAAAAAAAGGTCCATAAACGGATGAATGGACAAAGACGAAGTGGTATACGTACCAAATGGAATAGAAGCCTCGGGAACAAAATGAACAATGCCGTTTTCAGGGCTACAGTTGAGCCTAGAAATACTCATATAAGGTTAAGTAAGTGAAAAGGATATGACAGGAACTTCCCTGGTGGCGCAGTGGTTGAGAATCTGCCTGCTAATGCAGGGGACGCGGGTTCGAGCCCTGGTCTGGGAGGATCCCACGTGCCACGGAGCAACTGGGATCGTGAGCCACAACTGCTGAGCCTGCGCATCTGGAGCCTGTGCCCCGCAACGGGAGGGGCCACGATAGTGAGAGGCCCGCGCACCGCAATGAAGAGTGGCCCCCGCTTGCCGCAACTAGAGAAAGCCCTCCCACGAAACAAGACACAAGACAGCTAAATAAACAGATAAATAAATAAATAAAGTAGCTATTAATTAAAAAAAAAGGGGATGACAAATATCCTATGATATCATTTATACATGTTATCCTAAGATTGCTACCAATGAACATATTTCCACAAAAACAGACACTCACAGACTTATCAAATAAACTAATTGTTAGCCAAAATGAAAGGTGGGAGGATGGGTAAATTAGGACTATGGCGTTTACATACATATAGTAATGTTTGTTAAATGTATATAAACATATAACATATAAAATATAAATTATATAATCACAATACCTTTAAAATATACATTCTGTAATCACATACATGCTAACAGGATCCGAAGATGAACAGACATATGTATGAATCATTGAGCAGATTCTGTACAGCCAGACAATCAAAACACTCTAATCAAATTTACTCTGATAAGAAATAGAAATTAAATTTAAAAAACAAACATATGTAATAGACATAAAGTTCTGGGGGCTTGTCCCAGCACATTCCACTCTAGTTTACAACCTCGGAACACTACCTCCAGGAAGACTCTGTTGCCCTAGTAGCAAGAGTTGAGAACGTAATAATGCTGCCGCCTTGTGGCTGTTTCCCACAACAGCAGCTTTAAACCCAGTGCTAATGGTTGCTTACGAGTCACAAGGACTGCAGGACTCTAAATGACACCTGCCCTCAATAAAGGCCCTGGGGTAGGGAATAGGCAAGAAAATTCAACACATGAGAAATTTTTCAAGAAGTCAATATGAAGAGGGAAGTTGTACTCACTCTTTAACAAAAAAAGGAAGAGAAGAAAAAGGGGATGCCTAAAGCTCAGTATAAGGAATTATTACCCACATGCCTATCCAACCTCCAAAAAGGTTTCAGCTCACACAGCTCAAATGGCCATCAGCAAAAAGTCCACAAACTATAAATGCAGAAGGGGTTTTAGAGAACTCTGTACCTCCTAGCTCTGGTGGGATCTAAAGTGGTAACAGCACTAACAAAAACGGAATGGAGCTGCTTTACAAGGTAAAAACTGAGCTACCATATGATGCGACAGGGCACCTTTTGAGCCTATTAACTAAGACCACCAGAATCGGAAAGACAGAGGCAGGCAAATGTGCACTGCAGCAATATTGAAATAGCCAAGACATGGAAGCAAAAAAAAGGTCCATAAACAGATGAATGGACAAAGACGAGGTGGTATACGTACGAAATGGAATAGAAGCCTCGGGAACAAAATGAACAATGCCGTTTTCAGGGCTACAGTTGAGCCTAGAAATACTCATATAAGGTTAAGTAAGTGAAAAGGATATGACAGGAACTTCCGTGGTGGCGCAGTGGTTGAGAATCTGCCTGCTAATGCAGGGGACGCGGGTTCGAGCCCTGGTCTGGGAGGATCCCACGTGCCACGGAGCAACTGGGACCGTGAGCCACAACTGCTGAGCCTGCGCATCTGAAGCCTGTGACCCGCAACGGGAGGGGCCACGATAGTGAGAGGCCCGCGCACCGCAATGAAGAGTGGCTCCCGCTTGCCGCAACTAGAGAAAGCCCTCCCACGAAACAAGACCCAACACAGGTAAATAAACAGATAAATAAATAAATAAAGTAGCTATTAATTAAAAAAAAAAGGGGATGACAAATATCCTATGATATCATTTATACATGTTATCCTAAGATTGCTACCAATGAACATATTTCCACAAAAACAGACACTCACAGACTTATCAAATAAACTAATGGTTAGCCAAAATGAAAGGTGGGAGGATGGGTAAATTAGGACTATGGCGTTAACATACATATAGTAATGTTTGTTAAATGTATATAAACATATAACATATAAACTATATAAATTATATAATCACAATACCTTTAAAATATACATTCTGTAATCACATACATGCTAACAGGATCCGAAGATGAACAGACATATGTATGAATCATTGGGCAGATTCTGTACATCCAGACAATCAAAACACTGTAATGAAATTTACTCCGATAAGAAATAGAAATTAAATTTAAAAAACAAACATAAGTAAGGAGACATAAAGTTCTGGGGGCTTGTCCCAGCACATTCCACTCTAGTTTACAACCTCAGAACACTATCTCCAGGAAGACTCTGTTGCCCTAGTAACAAGAGTTGAGAACGTAATAATGCTGCCGCCTTGTGGCTGTTTCCCACAACAGCAGCTTTAAACCCAGTGCTAATGGTTGCTTACGAGTCACAAGGACTGCAGGGCTCTAAATGACACCTGCCCTCAAAAAAGGCCCTGGGGTAGGGAATAGGCAAGAAAATTCAACACATGAGAAATTTTTCAGGAAGTCAATATGAAGAGGGAAGTTGTACTCACTCTTTAACAAAAAAAGGAAAAGAAGAAAAAGGGGATGCCTAAAGCTCAGTGTAAGGAATTATTAGCCACATGCCTATCCAACCTCCAAAAAGGTTTCAGCTCACACAGGTCAAATGGCCATCAGCAAAAAGTCCACAAACTATAAATGCAGAAGGGGTTTTAGAGAACTCTGTACCTCCTAGCTCTGGTGGGATCTAAAGTGGTAACACCACTAACAAAAACGGAATGGAGCTGCTTTACAAGGTTAAAACTGAGCTACCATATGATGCGACAGGGCACCTTTTGAGCCTATTAACTAAGACCACCAGAATCGGAAAGACAGAGGCAGGCAAATGTGCACTGCAGCAATATTGAAATAGCCAAGACATGGAAGCAAAAAAAAGGTCCATAAACAGATGAATGGACAAAGACGAAGTGGTATACGTACCAAATGGAATAGAAGCCTCGGGAACAAAATGAACAATGCCGTTTTCAGGACTACAGTTGAGCCTAGAAATAATCATATAACGTTAAGTAAGTCAAAAGGGTATGACAGGGGCTTCCCTGGTGGCGCAGTGGTTGAGAATCTGCCTGCTAATGCAGGGGACGCGGGTTCGAGCCCTGGTCTGGGAGGATCCCACGTGCCACGGAGCAACTGGGACCGTCAGCCACAACTGCTGAGCCTGCGCATCTGGAGCCTGTGACCCGCAACGGGAGGGGCCACGATAGTGAGAGGCCCGCGCACCGCAATGAAGAGTGGCTCCTGCTTGCCGCAACTAGAGAAAGCCCTCGCACGAAACGAAGACCCAACACAGCTAAATAAATAGATAAATAAATAAATAAATAAATAAATAAAGTAGCTATTAATTTAAAAAAAAAGGGTACGACAAATATCCTATGATATCATTTATACATGTTATCCTAAGATTGCTACCAATGAACATATTTCCACAAAAAAAGACACTCACAGACTTATCAAATAAACTAATGGTTAGCCAAAATGAAAGGTGGGAGGATGGGTAAATTAGGACTATGGTGTTTACATACATATACTAATGTATGTTAAATGTATATAAACATATAACAGAAAAACTATATGAATTATATAATCACCAATATCTTTAAAATATATATTGTGTAATCACATACATGCTAACAGGATCCGAAGATGAACAGACATATGTATGAATCATTGAGCAGATTCTGTACAGCCAGACAATGAAAACACTCTAATCAAATTTACTCTGATAAGAAATAGAAATTAAATTTAAAACACAAACAGAATTAAGGAGACATGAAGTTCTGGGGGCTTGTCCCAGCACATTCCACTCTAGTTTACAACCTCGGAACACTACCTCCAGGAAGACTCTGTTGCCCTAGTAACAAGAGTTGAGAACGTAATAATGCTGCCGCCTTGTGGCTGTTTCCCACAACAGCAGCTTTATACCCAGTGCCAATTGTTGCTTAATAGTCACAAGGACTGCAGGGCTCTAAATGACACCTGCCCTCAAAAAATGCCCTGCGGTAGGGAATAGGCAAGAAAATTCAAGACATGAGAAAATTTTCAAGAAGTCAATAAGAGGAGGGAAGTTGTACTCACGCTTTAAAAAAAAGGAAAAGAAAAAAAAGGACATGCCTAAAGCTCAGTATAAGGAATTATTAGCCATAGGCAAATTCAAATTCAAAAAGGTTTCAGCTCACACCAGTCATGACCATCAGCAAAAAGTCTACAAACTATAAATGCTGAAGGGGTTTTAGAGAACTGTGTACCTTCTAGCTGCTGGTGGGATGTAAAGTGGTAACAGCACTAACGCAAACTGAATCGAGCTGCTTTACAAGGTAAAACCTGAGCTACCATATGATGCGGCAGGGCACCTTTTGGGCCTATAACCTAAGACCACCAGAATCGGAAAGACAGAGGCAGGCAAATGTGCACTGCAGCAATATTGAAATAGCCAAGAAATGGAAGCAAAAAAAGATCCATAAACAGATGAATGGACAAAAAGAAGAGGTATATGGACAGCATGGAATAGTAGCCTCGGAAAAAAAATAAACAATGCCGTGTTCAGGACTACAGTTGAGCCTAGAAATAATCATATAAGGTTAAGTAAGTCAAAAAGGTATGACAAATATCCTATGATATCATTTATACATGTTATCCTAAGATTGCTACCAATGAACATATTTCCACAAAAAAAGACACTCACAGACTTATCAAATAAACTAATTGTTAGCCAAAATGAAAGGTGGGAGGATGGGTAAATTAGGACTATGGGGTTAACATACACATAGTAATGTTTGTTAAATGTATATAAACAAAAAACATACAAACTATATAAATTATATAATCACAATACCTTTAAAATATACATTCTGTAATTCCATACATGCTAACATGATCCGAAGAGGAACAGACATATGTGTGAATCATTGAGTAGATTCTGTACAGCCAGACAATCAAAACACTCTAATCAAATTTACTCCGATAAGAAATAGAAATTAAATTTAAAAAACAAACATAAGTAAGGAGACATAAAGTTCTGGGGGCTTGTCCCAGCACATTCCACTCTAGTTTACAACCTCGGAACACTACCTCCAGGAAGACTCTGTTGCCCTAGTAACAAGAATTGAGAATGTAATAATGCTGCTGCCTTGTGGCTGTTTCCCACAACAGCAGCTTTAAACACACTGCTAATGGTTGCTTCATAGTCATAAGGATTGCAGGGCTCTAAATGACACCTGCCCTCAAGAAATGCCCTGGAGTGGGGAATAGGCAAGAAAATTCAACACATGAGAAATTTTTCAAGAAGTCAATATGAAGAGGGAAGTTGTACTCACTCTTTATCAAAAAAAGGAAAAGAAAAAAAAGGACATGCTTAAAGCTCAGTATAAGGAATTATTAGCCACATGCAAATTCAAATTCAAAAAGGTTTCAGCTCACACCAGTCATGACCATCAGCAAAAAGACTACAAACTATAAATGCTTAAGGGGTTTGAGAAAAATGTGTACCTTCTAGCTGCTGGTGGGATGTAAAGTGGTAACAGCACTAACGAAAACTGAATGGAGCTGCTACAAAGGTAAAAATTGAGCTACCATATGATGCGGCAGGGCACCTTTTGGGCCTATAACCTAAGACCACCAGAATCGGAAAGACAGAGGCAGGCAAATGTGAACTGCAACAACATTGATATAGCCAAGACATGGAAGCAAAAAAAAGGTCCATAAACAGATGAATGGACAAAGACGAAGTGGTATACGTACCAAATGGAATAGAAGCCTCGGGAATAAAATGAACAATGCCGTTTTCAGGACTACAGTTGAGCCTAGAAATAATCATATAAGGTTAAGTAAGTCAAAAGGGTATGACAAATATCCTATGATATCATTTATACATGTTATCCTAAGATTGCTACGAATGAACATATTTCCACAAAAAAGACACTCACAGACTTATCAAATAAACTAATGGTTAGCCAAAATGAAAGGTGGGAGGATGGGTAAATTAGGACTATGGCGTTTACATACATATACTAATGTATGTTAAATGTATGTAAACATATAACAGATAAACTATATGAATTATATAATCACCAACACCTTTAAAATATATATTGTGTAATCACGTACATGCTAACAGGATCCGAAGATGAACAGACATATGTATGAATCATTGAGCAGATTCTGTACAGCCAGACAATGAAAACACTCTAATCAAATTTACTCCGATAAGAAATAGAAATTAAATTTAAAAAACAAACAGAAGTAAGGAGACATAAACTTCTCGGGGCTTCTCCCAGCACATTCCACTCTAACTCACAACCTCGGAACACTACCTAGAGGAAGACTCTGTTGCCCTAGTAACAAGAGTTGAGAACGTAATAATGCTGCCGCCTTGTGGCTGTTTCCCACAACAGCAGCTTTATACCCAGTGCCTATTGTTGCTTAAGAGTCACAAGGACTGCAGGGCACTAAATGACACCTGCCTTCAAAAAAGGCCCTGGGGTAGGGAATAGGCAAGAAAATTCAACACATGAGAAATTTTTCAGGAAGTCAATATGAAGAGGGAAGTTGTACTCACTCTTTAACAAAAAAAGGAAAAGAAGAAAAAGGGGATGCCTAAAGCTCAGTGTAAGGAATTATTAGCCACATGCCTATCCAACCTCCAAAAAGGTTTCAGCTCACACAGGTCAAATGGCCATCAGCAAAAAGTCCACAAACTATAAATGCAGAAGGGGTTTTAGAGAACTCTGTACCTCCTAGCTCTGGTGGGATCTAAAGTGGTAACAGCACTAACAAAAACGGAATGGAGCTGCTTTACAAGGTAAAAACTGAGCTACCATATGATGCGACAGGGCACCTTTTGAGCCTATTAACTAAGACCACCAGAATCGGAAAGACAGAGGCAGGCAAATGTGCACTGCAGCAATATTGAAATAGCCAAGACATGGAAGCAAAAAAAAGGTCCATAAACAGATGAATGGACAAAGACGAAGTGGTATACGTACCAAATGGAATAGAAGCCTCGGGAACAAAATGAACAATGCCGTTTTCAGGACTACAGTTGAGCCTAGAAATAATCATATAAGGTTAAGTAAGTCAAAAGGGTATGACAGGGGCTTCCCTGGTGGCGCAGTGATAGAGAATCTGCCTGCTAATGCAGGGGACGCGGGTTTGAGCCCTGGTCTGGGAGGATCCCACGTGCCACGGAGCAACTGGGACCGTGAGCCACAACTGCTGAGCCTGCGCATCTGGAGCCTGTGCCCCGCAACGGAAGGGGCCACGATAGTGAGAGGCCCGCGCACCGCAATGAAGAGTGGCCCCCGCTTGCCGCAACTAGAGAAAGCCCTCGCATGAAACGAAGACCCAACACAGCTAAATAAATAGATAAATAAATAAATAAAGTAGCTATTAATTTAAAAAAAAGGGTATGAGAAATATCCTATGATATCATTTATACATGTTATCCTAAGATTGCTACCAATGAACATATTTCCACAAAAACAGACACTCACAGACTTATCAAATAAACTAATGGTTAGCCAAAATGAAAGGTGGGAGGATGGGTAAATTAGGACTATGGCGTTTACATACATATAGTAATGTTTGTTAAATGTATATAAACATATAACATATAAAATATAAATTATATAATCACAATACCTTTAAAATATACATTCTGTAATCACATACATGCTAACAGGATCCGAAGATGAACAGACATATGTATGAATCATTGGGCAGATTCTGTACATCCAGACAATGAAAACACTGTAATGAAATTTACTCCGATAAGAAATAGAAATTAAATTTAAAAAACAAACAGAAGTAAGGAGACATAAAGTTCTGGGGGCTTGTCCCAGCACATTCCACTCTAGTTTACAACCTCAGAACACTATCTCCAGGAAGACTCTGTTGCCCTAGTAACAAGAGTTGAGAACGTAATAATGCTGCCGCCTTGTGGCTGTTTCCCACAACAGCAGCTTTAAACCCAGTGCTAATGGTTGCTTACGAGTCACAAGGACTGAAGGGCTCTAAATGACACCTGCCCTCAAAAAAGGCCCTGGGGTAGGGAATAGGCAAGAAAATTCAACACATGAGAAATTTTTCAAGAAG